>NW_028227277.1:2497267-2552267 GCF_978045245.1 Mus caroli | reverse complement strand
AAGGGCTGATCAATGATTGTTGAGCAGAGAACTCAGATGCCGACTAATTCTTGAGCATAGATAACCAAACTTTGGGGGAGGCGCCCTTTTCAATAACCAATAGTGCCTGAGTTATAATCACCTTGTCACGTTTTTGTTGTGTTCTAAATTTGCATACCAACCAGAGCATGAACGCCAGTCCACAGCATATGGCAGCACCAAACAAAATCACTCCCACCCATTCCTTAAAGTAAGAGAAAGCAGAGGAAAGCCAAGAGGTAATGTCTCCAAAGGTCACAGGTTCCACTCTGGTTCCATTAAGGTTCAGGATCTGTATCTGCAGCCTCTTCTGCAGCCTGTCCAGCTCCTGCGACCAGTTTCCCTTCAGATAATTCGATAGGTCTGTACTTTTAATAAAAGAATTATTAATATACCTATTGGGAGTAATGCATACATGCGGAGTGGATGCCACACAACTCATTTGAATGACATCCATCATCTGTTCCATGTTATGCTGTAAAATATCCACTCTCTGATTCACTAACATTAATCCTGAGGCGAGATGAGAATCTACCCTTTGCAGAGTGAGCAATGCCTCAGACGTTTTTTCTGCTATCTGACTTATGGTATCAGCACTATTAACTTGATTGGCCATAGCAATTCCTGCGGTAACCGCTGATGCTGCAGACACTACAATGGCAGTGACAATGGCAGCTGTGATTCCAAAATCTCTCTTCTGTCTAATTAGACTCATTATTGGGAACTTCTCTGGATCTGCCTCAACAGGTACAGGGACCAAGATTGGTAGCTGTACCACTAAGGCTAAGGATTTGGTTCCATTCCAGCATTGCATCAAAAAACAAGTGATATTTGTATAATCTAACCATTCTGTATCATTTTGAAATTCAGCCAATATAAAGAAAAATGGAGGACTAACACAAACTTCTACTGGAGAGGTAGTCATATTTCTGATAACTCTATTAGTTGTCACATTATCTAAATGAGCAGAGGTATTGGAAAGTGTGGCAGAAACATTCAGTATCTCATGAAAGGTGCCAGTCAGCAGTGCAAAGGCTGACAGACTGGTACTAGCACCTGCCTCATTACTTAAAATCCATTGGTAATATGGCCAAATATTTTCTTTTCCTGTAGCATCTTCCTTATCATTCATTACAGAAAAATCTAAAGGAGGTGACAAAGCAAAACCCTTTGCTATTTCTTTTCGAGGAAAAATTTTTGACTGACAAGGTGAAAAAACTATAGGAAATGTGAGGTCCGGATGACACCAGGGCACGCTGCGTTTAGCAGTAGCATTGCCAACAGGCCATCGTGATCTTTTGGGAATAGTCACCTTTCCCTTTATCATAATAGTGGTGATGTTTATAGGTGAAGTTATACTATTTCCAACATCACCTGAGCCTAATTGCTCTCCTTGGACGACTTGCGTTAAAGCATTAAGTAACACTTCATAGCTCACTTTATTTTGGATAATGGGGTCTGCCCAATTAGAGATAACCTTTTTCTTTAAAAATATACAGGGTGTAAAAGGTCTATCCACATCATGCACAAAGCATAGTGTATAATTTAAATGAAAACTCATACTATTATACACCCGTGGCTCTTGAGGAGTTTTTCGTGCACAAGGCGCATCCAGAAAAACATTCTGTTGCATAAAACAAAGGCAAGGTGGAAGAATTGGAATGTACCGGTAAAGGTACTGGCCATGATCTTACTATGGCCCACAAAGGTATACTTATCCCGGTCTCAATCATCAGGAGCAGGAATAGCAGGATCATCTTGGGATTCATCTTGCTCTTTCACGGTCCTTGTCAGTCGCGTCGGGACCCAAAGTGGATTTTCTTCACCCTGTGGAAAAACACAAGTAGCTCCCCGGGATCTGATTAAGATAGGATCCGGGCCATACCATTTATTATCAAGGACATTTTTCCATTTGACCATTTCATTGGGCGATTGAGGCCATTGTCCGTGCCTTTCGGCTGGTGATCTTCCAGCATCATCCAATTTTAAAAAATTAAGAGTAAATATTGTAAGGGATAGAGCCATCTTTGGCGTCATAGCCTCTATTTCCCCCTTTCTGTTTTTGCAAATATTGTTTCAAAGTACGATGAGCTCTCTCAATGATGCCTTGGCCCTGTGGATTATAGGGCAGTCCAGTAATATGTTTCACTTGCATTTGTTTGCAAAATTGGCTAAATTTAGAAGAAGTATATGCAGGACCATTATCTGTCTTTAGCACTAGGGGCTTACCCCATGCAGCCCAAGCCTCTAAGCAGTGAGATATGACATGAACTGCTTTTTCCCCTGACAAGGGAGAGGCATGTAGGACACCAGAACTGGTATCGATGGACACATGTACATATTGTAATTTCCCAAAAGCTGGGATATGCGTGACGTCCATTTGCCAAACATCTAGGGGTCGCACTCCGCGAGGATTAACGCCCACGGAAGGTGCATTAATGAATTCTACACACCTACCACACTGGAGGACAATATCTTGAGCTTCTGTTCGTGTGAGCTTAAACTTTTGTCGTAATGTAGAAGCAGGGACATGATAAAGTTGATGAAAATTTTTTGCACTTTCTATAGAATTTTGTGATAGGAAAACCGTATCTCTGGTGGCTGAATCAGCAATTGCATTACCCTTAACCATAGGTCCAGGTAATGATGTATGTGCTCTAATATGTTGAATATAAAAGGGATGCTCACGCATCAAAATACAATTTTGTATTTTCCTCAAAGTTTCAATTACTGGACTAGACTGCTTAAAATTTCCAACAGTCTCTAACATTAGTACAGCATTAACCACATAAACAGAATCAGAGATAATATTTATGGGCATAAGAAATCTTTTAAAGACTTCTAAAACCACCAAACATTCTACCAATTGAGGGGCTCCTGGTGTAAATTGCAACCTTACAGCCTTTTCATTAATCACATAACTTCCAATTCCTGTTTTGGATCCATCTGTATAAATATCAATGGCTCCCTTTATAGGAGTGTTAGCCGTTACCTTTGGAAATATAACTGGATGTAATAACAGAAAATGTAATAAAGGATGTTTAGGATAATGATTATCAATTAAACCAGAATAACTGCATCTAAGAATAGCCCATTCATCTATAGTCGCACACAATGTTTGCATTTGTGCAGCAGTATAGGGGACAATTATGCTATCCAGCATTTTTCCAAAGTGAGTAATTGAACTTTTTATGCCTTTATGGGCCATATTTGCCACCATGGTGGGATAATGCTCTATAGTCTTATTAGGGGATATATGTGGATGTATCCATACTAGAGGACCATCTTGCCATAATACAGCAGTTGGCAAATTTATGGTTCGTAATATGCATAGGCAAAAAGGTTTTTGCTCATTTATACGATTTAGCTGTGCTGTTTGGATTGCTTCTTCTACCTTCCTAAGAACATCAGAAGCCTCAGGTGTTAATTGTCTCAATGAGGTAATATGTGATTCACCTTCTAAAATTTGAAATAGAGGTTTTAATTCCAAAGTAGGGATCCTTAAATAAGGTCAAATCCAATTTATATCTCCTAATAATTTTTGAAAATCATTTAATATCTTTAGATGATCTTTTCTTATACTAATCTTTTGTGGGGTAACACACTGTAAAGTAATAGTGGCTCCTAAAAATTGACTAACATTAGACTGCTGCACCTTTTCGGGTGCAATAATCAAGCCATTATTTTTTAAAGTTTCATTAAGAAAGCCATATGCTCGCTGTATACTTTCTTCTTCAGGTCCACAAATCACAATGTCGTCCATATAATGACAAATTTTTAAGGAGGGGAAACCATCTCTAACTGGTTGTAAAGCTTTTGCTACATATAATTGACATATGGTAGGGCTATTTGCCATTCCTTGGGGTAACACTCGCCATTGATACCTTTTATTAGGCTCCATATGATTAACAGAAGGTAGGGTAAATGCAAATCTAGGTTTATCTTTCTCATTTAACGGAATGGAAAAGAAACAATCCTTAATATCTACTACTATAATTTTCCAATCCTTAGGTAGAGCTGAAAGTAGGGGGAATCCTCTTTGTATGGGACCCATAACTTGCATTTGTGCATTAATGGCTCTGAGGTCATGTAACAATCTCCATTTACCTGACTTTTTCTTTACAACAAAAATAGGGGTGTTCCAGGGTGATTGTGTGGGTTCTACATGTCCCAAGTCTAATTGTTCTTGTACTAATTCTTTAGCTGCTTTTAATTTCTCAGAGGATAAAGACCACTGAGGCACCCACACCGTGTCCTCTGTACACCACGGAATGGGCAAAGGCTCCTCAGCGGCCCCTAGAAAAAACCCAGCCCTTTCTTATCTGCTTTTTCTGTGGCTTTAACTGGTGAAATTCTACCTTGTAAACTTTTTCCTAGACCTAGTCCAGGTATATATCCCATTCCTTTCATCATTTCCTTGCTTTTCTGAGAATAATCATTTGTCAGTATAAAGTTCATGGCTGACATCACATCTCTTCCCCATAAGTTTACAGGTAAAGGGAGTACATAAGGTTGAAAAAGCCCTGTCCTTCCTTCTTTATCTTTCCATTGTAAGGATTTTGCACTTATAGTTGGGGTAGCCTCATATCCTAATCCTTGTAAGCTATGTGACGATTGATTAACAGGCCAAGAAGCAGGCCACCAATTACTAGATATAATGCTTTTATCTGCTCCTGTATCCATTATACCTTGAAAGGTTTTTCCTTCTATTTGTAAAGATATGTACTCTCTTTTCAAACCTACTCTTTCCACCCTTTGTACACTACTTTTGCATATCACCTGTTTTCTTATGTTGTTTAGAATAACTCTAAACTTGAATTTCCAATTTTAAGCTAACTTTCTGTTACAAGCAAAAGGCTGCCTGCCGCTTTAAAAGCTCCATTTGCAATCGGCCCTCAACAGGGCTTTTTCAGCTGTACTTGACTCCCAGCCACCATGCAGCTAACTTGTCAATTTTTGCTGTGCAGACTGAGACTGCTTTTTATTATTTTTCAACATGAAACACAGAACAACAATCATTCAATCATCCAAACATGAATTGACAAACATATAGACAATTTGGTGCATCAAAAACAGACAATAGACAGCTCAAAGGGACACAGATATCCTAACCAGAGCTAAGAATCTCTCCATAGGAGTCAGAGAGGAAGCAGGACGTCTCCCGTTTTCCTTCTGTCCCTAGGAGGGCTCTGAAATAGCTTATTTTCATTTTTTCTCTTTCTTCTGGGAATTCTGCACAGTGGCTACTTCTAATAGTTACTCCTCTTTCCCTGAGAGCTATCATTAAGCCTTTGATGAAGGCTGCCTCTTTAGTCAAAGTCCTCGAGGAGGGTAAATTGACTTAATTTTTTGTTCTTCATTTTTTATATTATCCTTTATATCTTTATATTATCCTTTGTATCTTTATATTATCCTTTGTATCTTTATATTTTATATTATCCTTTGTATCTTTATTTTTAGCTTCCTTTCTTTTTCTCTTTTTTTATATTTCTTAAGTTACTTATTTTTCTGCGCACGTCTTCTTTTTCCTTTCTCTCTGTTTCTGATATGCCTTCCTGGTACTCCTACACCTACTGCGTAAGAAAGCATACCTCTCAGAGACTTACCTTAATTTCTTTATACTTACCAGTACCACCGTTCCTCAGCTGAAGAGTTCTGAATCCACGCAGTTGAATCCTTCTCAGCAGTCTATTTTGCAGGAACACTTTATTAACACCGCTCCCCAGCTGAAGAGTTCTGAATCCACGCCGGATCCTTCTCAGCAGCCTGTTTTATGGGAACCTTTATTAACCGCTCCTTCCCCGCGATGCAGTTCTGAATCCTCCCTGTAGCAGGGGGTCTTCGCTCGTGCCTGAAGATGTTTCGTCCCGGGTTTCGGCACCACTTCTTGCGCGCGTCCGACTCGACCAGCAAGAACGACGCTGCAACAGGATTCTTCTGCACGCGTTTATTGGGAGAGCTTGATTGCAGAGGCGAAAAGACCCTTAGCCTAGCCCTGGTGCTGCTTTATATAGGCCTAGGAGAGGCGTGTCTCACACCCGGATTGTGTTGTGTTTGGTTGATATTTACAACCTCATTTGCATTCTTACATCTGATTGGTTACTTTCTCTCTTATCTGATTGGTTACTTTTTCTCTCTTCTGATTGGTTACTTTCTCTCTTATCTGATTGGTTATTTTCTCTCTCTTCTGATTGGTCAATTTTGGTCAATTCTCAAAACCTCATCTTGGCAAAAAACTTTCCTGCCTATGTATGCGTGGTGGCCAGCAGAAGCCTGTGCCACTCTGCAACAGCACATGTGGCTTCCCACAAAAATGTCCTTTAAGTAATTTTTTCTTTTCTTTCTTCATTTCTTTCTTCAATTCTTTCTTCATTTCTTTCTTTCTTTCTTTCTTTCTTCCTTCCTTCCTTCCTTCCTTCCTTCCTTTCTTTCTTTCTTTCTTTCTTTGTTTCTTTCTTTCTTTCCTCATTTTATTTCATTTTATTTTATTTCATTTGTTTTTTGTGTTTTTCTAGAATGGTTTTCTCTCTGTATCTCTACCTTTCCTGGAGCTCCCTCTTTATATCAGGCTGGCCTCAAACTCAGAAATCTGCCTGCTTCTGCCTCCCATGTGCTGGGATTAAATGCAAGGGCCATCACTGCCTGGCGACCCTAAGCCATCGTCCACAATTTCCTAGCAAACGTAAAACAATTAAATACCAAATATAAAACCTCAAAATTAAAAACAAACAAACAAACAAAAAACAACAAAACAAAAACCTGAGAAATAAAGCAAAATGTTAAAAAATAAAAAAAATTAAGCCTAAATAAAACACCAAAACCCTAAAACTCACTATAATCCTTAAAAAACAAGAAAAAAAACAACAACAACAACAAAACACTTAACCTACACTAGAAGTCTGAAAACCAAATAAATCTAAAACTTCTTCTAAAAACCTACAAAACCCTTAAAAAAAAACTATATATATATCTCAACCCTAAAATGACCCTTAAGCTATTTTTTTGATTGAATTTATCTTGTTTTTGGAAACTGTTTCTCTGTATTGCCCTGGCTATACTGGAACTCACTCTTTAGACCAGGCTGGCTTAGAACTTACAAATCTACCTACCTCTGCCTCCCAAGGGCTTGGAATAAAGACATGACCCACCACTGACTGGCAAAGCTAAAACACTTTACGCCTGAAAAAAATAAAAAAGACAATAAAAACAATAAACGAAAATCCTGAAACCAAAAAAAACAAACAATAAATCCATAAACCTAAGATACCAAGAAAAAAAAAAAAAGGAAAAACAAATAAAACTCACCAATAGTCTTCTAAACACCCTATTAACCCTTAAAAAGAACCTAAATTGCTACAAAAATACCAAGGAGCCTAAAATTTCACTACATCTTTCTCTTTCTTTCTTTCTTTTTCTTTCTTTCTTTCTTTCTTTCTTTTTTTCTTTACTTCTGTCTCTCTCTTTTTCTTTCTTTCTTTCTTTTTTCCTTCTTTATTAATATCTATCTTTTTTTTCTTTAATTTTTTTTTTTTTTTTTTTTTTTTTTTTTTTTACTTTTTGGTGAATGGGTTTCTCTGTGTACTTCTGGCTGTCCTGGAATTCACTCTATAGACCTTGCTACATTCAACCTCAACAAACTCCAACACAAACATACACACACACACACACACACACACACAAAACCCTAAAAAAAAATACTAAAACCCTAAAGAAAAACCCTAATGTCCCTCCCAAAAAAAACCTTCTAAAACGTTTAAAAAAAAAAAAAAAAAAAACTAAAACTAAAACCCTAAAAACCAAAAAAATCCTCTAAAAAAATATTTTAAAAATCCTGAAAAACCTTTAAAAAACCTTAAATTGCTTAAAAAATAAGACAAAAACAAAAACCAAAACAAAAACCCACAGAAAGCCCAAAAATAGGCATAAAGGAATAATTTGCCCCCTTCCTTCTTTCCTTCCTTCCTTCCTTCCTTTCTTTTTTTTCCTTTTTTTTTCCCTTTGTCGTGACTGTTTTGTGTGTGTGTGTGTGTTTGTGTGTGTGTGTATCCCTATCAGTCCTGGAGCTTTCTGTGTAGACCATACTGTCCTTGAACACAAAAAATCCTTCCTCCTAATTGTTGGGATTAAAGGCATGGGCTACCACTGCCTGGCAACACTAGAACAATTAAAACCCAAATATAAATCCCTAAAATTTCTAAAAAATAATCAAGGAGAACAACAACAACAAACCCTGAAAAATACTGTAAAATGCTTAATAAAAAAGAAAAAAGAAAGAAAGAATAAAAAAGAGAGAGAAAAAGAAAGGCTAAATTAAATCCCAAAACCATACAATATACGAAAATCATTAAAAAAACAAGAAAAACACTAAAAATACCCGAAAGCCTGAAAACCAAAAAAAAAAAAAAAAAAAACTCTTAAAACACTCTTTTAAAAATTGTACAAACCCTAAAAAAAAACACTTAGAAATCTAAAAAGAAAAAAAAAATACACACTAAGTCAAAATGTCCATAATAGTTTCTTTCTTTCTTTCTTTCTTTCTTTCTTTCTTTCTTTCTTTCTTTTTTTATTTTTTCCTTCTTTCCTTCCTGCCTTCCTTCCTTTCTTTATTTTTATTTTTTATATTTATTTTTATATTTATATTTATTTTTATTTATTTTTATTTTTTAAGTTTTTGGAGACTGGGTTTCTCTGTGTATCTCTGGATGTCCTGGAGCTCCTCTTTGAACCAGGCTGCCATGCACTAAGAATTCCACTACTTCTGCCTCCCAGTTGATGAGAAACTAGGCAAGGGCCACCACTTTGAGCCAAAACATAAGTCTTAAAATCCAAAAATAAAACCTTATATTAAAAATAATAATACTCAAAAACATTAAAAATAAAAAAACAATACAAAAATCAAAACAAAACTAACAAAAAAAAGGCAAAAAAATAAATCCCTAAAAGAAAAAAACCTGTAAAGCCTTAAAAACAAAAAACAAAAAACAAAAAAAACTAAAACATTCTAAAATATTTAAAAAAAAAAAAAGAAAAACAAACAAAAAAAAATACACTAGAATCCTGAAAGACATGAAACAAAACAAAAACAAAAACAAAAAACATCAAAACTCTAAAACAATCTTCCAAATAACCTTAAGAAAAACACTAACATTCTAAAAAAGAAAAAAAGAAAAAAAAATACACAAGAACCCCAAAAAGACTCTAAAAAAAATTTTTTTTTTGAGCTTTCTGTTTTTGAATTTTGAGAGAATCTGTTTAGCTATGTACCTCTGGCTGTCCGGGAGCTCCCTTTGTATACTATGCTGGCCTTGAACTCAAAAGTCCACCTACATCTGCCTCCTAATTGGTGGGATTTAAAGCATGTGCCACCACTGTCTGGCAACAGTAAAACAATTCGCAAATATAAAACCCTAAATAAAAAAAAAAATCGAGGACAACAACAACGACAACAAAATACCCCTAAGAAATAGAGTAAAATGCTAAAAAATAAATAAATAAAATAAAGCCTAAATTCAACCCCCAAACCCTAAAATACATTAAAATCCTTTAAAAACGAGGAAAAAAAACTAAAAATATTCTAAAAGCCTGACAACCAAAAAAACTCTAAAACACTCTTCTAAAAATCCTTCAAACCCTAAATAAAACACCTAAATTTTAAAAATTCTAAATAAAGGGGCTGGCTACACTAAAACTCTTAAACTCACAATATACAACCCTCAAATTTAAAAGAAAAACTCAAGAACACAAACACAAAAACTGAATAAAACAGTAAAGTGCTAAAAAATAAGTCCCTTAAACCTTGTAAGAACCAGATATCACTAAAACACCCTAAAGTCCTTTAAAAATTATAGAAAAACCTCTAAACATACACTATAACTCTTAAAACCAAACAATATTCTAAAATTCTCTTCTAAAACCGTATAATCACCTTAAAAAAACTGTAATATTAAAAAAAGAACCACACAATAAGCCAAAAATATCCATAAAGTAGTTTTCTTTCTGTCTTTCCTTTCTTTGTTTTTTCTTTCTTTCTTTCTTTCTTTCTTTCTTTCTTTCTTTCTTTCTTTCTTTCTTTCTTTCTTTCTTTCTTTCTTTCTTTTTCTTTCTTTCTTCCTTTCTTTCTTCTTTCTTTCTTTCTTTCTTTTTTCTTTCTTTCTTTCTTTCTTTCTTTCTTTCTTTCTTTCTTTCTTTCTTTCTTCCTTTTTTTTTTTTCGTGACTGGGTTTCTCTTTGTATCCCTACTTGTCCTGGAGCTGCCTCTGTAGACGAGGGTGGCCTCAAACTCGGAAATCCACCCCCCTCTGCCTCCCAAGTATTGGGGTTAAGGCATGGGCCACCACTGACTGTCAAATCTAAAACTTTTAAACTCCAAATTTAAAACTCTAAAATTAAAAATAGAAAAAGAACAAGCACCACCACCACCACCACAACAACAACAAAAAACTCCTAAGTAAAATGCAAAAATAGTAAATAGATAAGTAAATAAATAAATAAATAAATAAAGCCTAAATAAAACCCCAAAACACTAAAACAAAAAACAAACAAACAAACAAACAAACAAAAAAAACTGGCTGGCAAGACTAAAGCTCTTAAACTCAAAAGATACAAACCTAAAATTAAAAAAATAAAACAAAACTCAATAACACACACATAAACCCTAAATAAAATAGTAAAATGCTAAAAAAAAATCACTTAAACCTATTAAGAACCAAAAATCAGTAAAAGAAAGACCCTAACATCCTTTTAAAAATATAGATTAAACTCTAAAAATGTACTAAAACCCTGAATACCAAAGTACCTCAAAAACATTCTTTTAAAAACCCTACAAAACCTTTTAAAAAACCCTGAAATTTTAAAAAAACATGAACCTAAACCCAAAAATAATCATACAATTATTTCTTTTTCTTTTTTCTTTTTTCTTTTTTCTTTTCTTTTTTTTTTTTTTTTTTTGGTTTTGTTTTTTTTTTTTTTTTTTTTTTTTTTTTTTGGTTTTTTGAGACAGCGTTTCATTATGGCTGTCCTGGAACTCACTTTGTATACCAGGCTGACCTCAAATTCAGAAATCCACTACCTCTGCCTCTCAAGTGTGGGATTAAATGCATTTGCCGCCACTGTCTGGCAAGAGTAAAACTCATAAACTGCAAAATAAACCTCTAAAATATTAATCTTATCAAAGACAAAAACAAAAAAAAAACAAAAACAAAAACAGGACAAAAAAAAAAAAAAAACCTAAAAAATTTTTAAAAAACCATAAAAAGGAACGCCTAAATCCTAAATAAAAATCCCTAACCCAAAACACCTTAAAATCCATTAAAAGGGGAAAAAAAAAAACAGAAAAAACACTAAATATACATGAAAACTGTGAAAACAAAACAAAAAACAAAAAACAAACAAAAAATAAAACAAACTCTAAAATACTCATCTTAAAAAAAGTACTCTAAAAGTCTTTTCTTTCTTTCTTCTTCTTCTTTTTTTTTTTTTTTTTTTTCGTTTTTTCATTTATGAGACTGGGTTTCTCTGTTTATCCCTGGCTGTCATGGAAGTCACTCTGCCACCATTTCCTGGCAACCATAAAACAATGAAACACCAATATTAAAACCCTAAAATTAATATATATATATATATATTGAATATATATATATATATTCAATATATATATATATTCAATATATATATATATATATTCAAGCAAAACAACAAAAACTCTTCTAAAAACCCTATAATTCCTTAAAAAACCAAACCAAAACAAAAAAACCTAAAATTCTAAAGAAAATACACCAAAAGCCAAAAAATGTCCCTAAAATTCTTTTCATTCTTTCTTCTTTACTTTATTCATATATATATATATATATATTTTGAGATTGGGTTTCTCTGTGTATCCTTGGCTATACCCAAACCCTGAACTCCCCTCAATAAGAACCCTAAATATTTGGAAAAAAAATCTTAAAACCCTAAATAAGAACATGAAACCCTAAAAAGAACAATAAGCCCCTTAAAAAACCCTCAAAATTCTTTCAAAATACTCAAAAATCCTAAAAAAAAAAAGACCAAAAAAACCCATAAAGCCTTAAAAAAGGTCCTGAAACCAATAAAAAAAATCCTTCAAGATTTAAAAAAAATAAAATAAAATAAGAAAGACCTTTTAAAAAACCTGAAAAGACAATAAAACCTAAAAAAGAAAATCTTGATGTTTTTAAAAAATCAAAAAAAACCCTTAAAAAAACCTATAAAATTATATAAAAAAAACTAAAAGAAACTAAAACCTCAACAAAATATCCCAAAATTCCAATACAACAAAAAACCCTACAAATAACCATAAAACCTAAAATCCTAAAAAAAATTAAAAAAATCAGCAAAAAACAACAAAAAAACATAAATACTTTAAAAAATAATAATAATAAAACCTAAAACATTCCTAAAATCCTTTAAAAACACTAAAGAACCCTAAAATACCTTAAAAATGTAGAAGAAATCAAGAAACATCAAAAAAAAAAAAAAAGAAAAAAAGAAAAAGAAAACCCAGAAAAACCTTAGGTTCTTTAAACAAACACTAAATGATCCCTAAAAAGCTAAAAACAAAAACAAAAAGAATCGAAATAAAACAAAGCAAAACAAAACAAAAAAAAAAAAAAAAACAAAAAACAAAAAACCCTAAAATAATTTTTTTTTGGTTTTTTGAGACTGTTTCTTTTTGTAGCTCTAGCATTGTTGGAACTCACTCTCAAGACCAGGCTGGCCTCAAACTCAGAAATCTGCCTGCTTCTGCCTCCCCAGTGCTGGGATTAAATGCAAGGGCCATCACTGCCCAGCGACCCTAAAATACTTAATAAACACTTTTAAAAACAAAAACTACAATTCTAAAAAAAAAAAAAAAAAAAAGCAAGAATTCTAATAAGACCCCAAAAATTCTAAAACACTAAAAATTTCCCTAAAATTCAAAAAAAACTCAAGAACCCTAAAAAGACCTCAAAAAGTATAAAACCATAAAAAAAAACCTATGGCATTAAAAAAATTGCCCAAATCACTGAGAAAAATCCTAAAATAATCTTTTAAAGAATCCTTAAGAAAATAAAATAAAAGCATAAAATGAAATAAAAATAAAATCCTTAATAAAAACATTTTAAAAACATAAAAAAACCCTCAAAAATTCTAATTTTTTAAAAAACCTTTAAACAACCTAAAATAATAATAAAACATCTCTAGAACCCTAAAAGACATGAAAAACACTTAACCCTAAAAAAAAAAAAACATATAATGTTAAAAAACGATCCTTCTAGAAACCTATAAAGCTGTAAAACTAAAGCTCAAAAATCTAAAAAAAAAAAAAATTTAGAAAACAACATAAAAGAACCCTAAATTACTAAAACACCCTAAAATCCTTTATAAAAAACTTAAAAAAGCCCTAAAACACTAAAAAAAAAAAAAAAAAAAAAAAAAAACCAACAAAAAATCAACTCTGAAAAAATCAAGAACTCTAAAAAGATTGTGCCAGAATTCCTAAAACCATAAAAACCCCAAATTTAAAACAAAAAAACCTAAAATAACATCAAAACCCTGAAACTCTAGAAAAACCCTAAATTCCTATTTAAAAAAAAAAAACTATAAAATTTTAAAATTCTAAATGAAATCTTGAAAACCTAAAAAGAATCCTAAATACCTAAAAGAAAAAAAAAAACCTTAAAACTACTGTTAAAAAAAAAAAAAAAAACCTCAAAGTACCTAAAAACCCTAGAACTCTAAAACGGAAATAGAACCTGAAACCATTAAAAAAAAAAAAAAAAAAAAAACCAACCAAACAAACAAAAAAATTAATAAAAAATAAAAAATCCTTTGCAAAAAACCTAAAAAGACACTAAAAACATAAAAGCATACAAAGAAAACCTCGAAGCTTTAAAAAATCATATAAATGTAAATATACATACACCTACAACTACATCTACACCTACACCTACACCTACACATAAGTTTTTTAGAACAGTGTTTTAGAGATTTTAGGCATTAAGTGTTTTAGTATATGTATAGTGTTGTTTTGTTTTTGTTTTTTTCTTTGTTTATTAAGAACAGGCCAGCCTGGTGTTCACAGTGATTTCCATGACTGCCAGGGTATACACAGAGAAGCCCAGTCACCAAAATCACACACAAATTAAAAAAAAAAAAAAAAAAAGTAAGAAAAGAGGATTTAAAGAAAGAAGGAAATTGAGAAAGAAGGAGAGACAGAAACATAGAAAAAGAAAGACAGAATTACATAGATAGATAGATAGATAGATAGATAGATAGATAGATAGATAGATAGATAGATAGATAGATAGATAGACAGACACACAGACAGACACACAGACAGACAGACAGACAGACAAATATATATTCAAGGACATTTCGGCTATGTGTGTATTTATTTTAGATTTCTAGAATTTTTAAAATGTTTGTATAGTTTTTACAAGAGTGATTTAGAGTTTTGTTGTTTCATTTTTGTTTGTTTGTTTGTATTTGTTTTGTTTTCAGGCTTCTAGTGTATTTTTACAGTTTTATCTTTTTTTTGTAGTATAATTTAGGATTTGGGGTTTAATTTAGGCTTTACTTTAATTCATGTTCTTTTGAACATTTTACTGTATTTCTTAGGGGTTGTTATTGTTTTTGTTCAAGCGTCTAGTGTATTTTTAGTGTTTTGGGTTTTTTTTTTTTTCATTTTAATCACTTTATTGTATTTTTGGATTTGCGGTTTAATTGAGTTTTTCTTTTACTTCATTTTTTTAGCACATTACTGTATTGCTTAGGGTTCTGTTGTTGTTGTTTTTCTACTTGATTTTTTCTAAAAAAAATATTTAGGTTTTTATATTTGAGGTTTCAATGTTTTGGGTTTCCCAGGCAATGTTTGACTATGTCTTTAACCCAAGCAATTGGGAGAGAGAGGTAGGTATTTTTCTTTACTTAAAGTTCAGCAAGTCTCCACAGGGAGCTGAAAGACAACCAGAGATACACAGAGAAATTTAATCTCCAAAACTCAAGAGAGAGAGAGAAAGAGATAGAGAGAGAGAGAGAAAGAGAAAGACAGAGAGACAGAGACAGAGAGACAGAGAGACAGAGAGACAGAGAGACAGAGAGACAGAGAGACAGAGAGACAGAGAGACAGAGAGACAGAGAGAGAGAAATAGAAAGAAACAAAAAACAAATACAAAAAGAAAGAAGAAAGAAAGAAACAAAGAAACAAACAAAGAAACAATGAAACAAAGAAACACATAAGAAAGAAGGTAGGAAGGAAGGAAGGAAGGAAGGAAGGAAGGAAGGAAGGAAGGAAGGAAGGAAGGAAGGAAGGAATAAAGGCAGGCAGGCAGACAGACCAACAGGCAGATGGTAAGTGAGGCAGGCAGGCAAATAATCAGAAAGAAAGATAGAGAGAGACAGTGAGAGAGACAGAGAGAGTGAGACAGAAAGATACAGAGAGACAGAGAGACAAATAGCAGGAGAGACAGAGAGACAGAGACCGAGAGAGAAAGAGAGGAGAGAGAGAGGAGAGAGTGAAGGGAGAGGAAGGAATGAAGGAAGGAAGCAAGGAAGGGAATAAGGAAGGCAAGAAGAAAGGCAGGCAGGCAGATAGACTGACAGGTCAAGAGAGAGAGCGAGAGAGAGAGAGAGAGAGAGAGAGAGCGAGAGAGAGAAAGAGAGAAGGAGAGGGAGAGGGAGAGAGACAGAGAGGGGGTAAGAGAGAGAGACAGAGAGAGAGAGAGAGAGAGAAAGAAAGGGAGAAAGAGACATGGAGTGAAAGAAAGAAAAAGAAAAAGAGAAAGATAGAAAAACAGAAAGATAGAATGACAGAATTTATTAAATGAATGAATGAATGAATAAATAAATAAATAAATAAATAAAAATAAATAAATGTTTTAGAGATATTTCGGCTTCTTACGTATTCTTTTTAGATTGCTAGATTATTTTAAAGTTTTAGAGTGTTTTTAAAGAGTGATTTAGAGTTTTTGTTTTGCTTTGTTTTGTTTTCAGGCTTCCTTGTATTTTTATTGTTTTTTTCTTTGTTTAAATGATTTTAGTGTATTTTAGTGTTTGGGATTTAATTTAGCCTTCATTTGACTTCAGTTTTTTAGCATTTACAGTATTTCTTACGGATTGTTGTTTTGTTGTTGTTGTTGTTGTTTTTGTTGTTGTTTTTGTTTTTGATATTTACTAAAAAAAATTAGGGTTTTATATTTGGTGTTTTATTGTTTTGGTTTTCCAGGCATTGTTGGCCCCTGCCTTTAATCCCAGCAATTGGGAGCCATTTGAAGGTTTTTTTTTTTTTTTTTTTGTTATTATTTTTTTTTCCCTTAGGATCTGCGTGGTTTCCACAGAGAGATGCAAGACAACCAGAGATAAATAGGAAAACCCAACCTTCCAAACTCAAAAGAGAGAGAGAGAGTCTTAAAAGGCACTTATAATAGGATAATACTAAAACAGAGCACATGTATCCATACACCAGACTAACTCGGGAATGGAATATTAATATATGGGTTAGAGAGAACACTAGACTCCTGGAGGTGAGTTTCCATGAAACTCTCAGCCGCATTAGTGGCTTCTAGGCCTCTAGGCCTGTCAAGCTGACTCCACCTGAGTATGTGACAGACATACCTTGAGGAAGGACCATCCATTGGAAGTGAGGCAAAGGCCCTATTCAATTAACTACTGGAAGGGTAAATGCAAAGCATTTACAATCTTCAGGATGGGGAGGAATGGAAAAGAACTAAACTTTTATATCAATCACAAATTTTACATATCCCCTGGAAATAGCCACTGGATAGGGAATACTAGGTTTTAAGACCCCCCATGGGGACCATAGTCTTATTAACTTCTCTAAAATCTTGTAACATCCTCCATTTACCATTTCACATTCTTATAACAAAGGAGTGTTCCAAGGCGAAGAGGATGATTCAATGTGTACAGCTATCAATATTTCCTGCACTAACTCTATGGCTGCTGACAATTTATCTGCAGGAAGGTGCCAATGGTCAAGTCAGACAGGGGTATCATCTTTCCATGTAATCTTATCTGCCTGAGGAGCAGGGAGAGCAATGTTCCTTATGAAAAATAGGAGTCATAACCTAAACTTGGTTGAACTATTGGGGGTGGCCTTTATTGCAGGCATCCTTGGCTATTTTTACCCAGTCTGTGTCCATAGAGTTAACATGGAATATGCATTTGTTGAGTAATGACTCCATTGGTACTGCACATAATGACTCTCATTTGAGAAAGAAAGTCTATTCTCCATAAATTAATGGGCAGACCAGGGACAACATAAGGCTGAATAGAACCAAAATCTCCTTCATCATCTTCCCAAATCAATAACTGTGAACTCTGGACAGTATTTCTTGATTGTCCAATTCCCTGTAAATGAGTTAAAGAGGCCTTTAATGGCCAAGTAGCAGGCCAGGCACTTTGTAAAATCATATGAGAATCTGCACCTGAGTCTAAAAGGCCCTCAACGCTCTTGCCATTTATCTTAAGGCAGAATGTAGGGCAATCTTTGGTAATTGCTTGTACCCAATACAGATCTGATGACCCTGGTTGTGAAGAACCACGATGTGTGCCCATTGCTGGATCGGAAGTATCTAAAGGTAGAGGCAAGGCTTGTGCTAAACGTTGCCCTTTGATACAGAAATTGGTCTTTGAGAGGCACTAACTAAAATTTTAATTTCTCCAGTGTAGTAATTATCTACTACTGAGGGATGGACAGTAAGTCCTTTCAAAGTGGCAGAAGCACAACCTAATATATAATAATAATAATAATAATAATAATAATAATAATAATAATAATAATAATAATAATAATAAGTATCAGGTGAAGGAGGGCCATAGACACCATAGGGAGGATATAAACGCCATGCTCAGGTGTTAAATTTGCAGTGGTATCAGAACACAAGTTCAGTCCTGCTCTGCCCATGATGGCTCTAGAGAGACCAGTGGCTGATTTGTCTGCTGGCTGTACACCGTGTCTGGGAGAAATGCGATGGTTTTTTGGACTTGGTCTGTCCCCCATATCCATTTCCCTGAACGGGAGGCAGGGGATTCCCAGATGCATCTGTCTGAGCTCTGCAAGTGTTTACCCAATGCTGGCCGTTTTTGCAGCGTGGACAAAGAAAATAAGGCCATGTAGGCTGAAAAGATTGGTCAGTAGGTTGTGCTGGAGCACCATTAAGGGAGGGCACAGTGGGACACTTTCATGCAAATTGTCCAGGCTGGCTACACTTAAAAAAACTAGTTTGTAGGCCAGCATGCTGAAGAGCCTTGCCAATTGCCATAAGAGGTTGAAGATCTGCACCCATTGCAAGATTGACTGTCTTGGACATCTTGTAAGGGAACACGACAAAGATCAATCATCTCATTAAGATCTTTGTCCCTAATCTTACCAGGCAGGACTGCCTTACAAGCCTAATTAGCATTCTCAAAAGCCAGATGTTTTACAAGATTATTGTCTGCATCTGAAAGGAAATAAAACTTGAGATCTGTGATTCATGTAATGTATGTCAAATAGCCCAAAGTGTTCTTTGTGAGCTTTGAAACCTGGGGCTGAGAACATAGCAGAACAGACCAGGACATGCAAAGGCAGGCCCATCACCACCCTATCTCCCCCACCCCTCTCTGAACTCTGGCTGCTGATGTTTAAATGGACCAATCATGTGAAACCGTGCCAATTCCTCCCCCAGCCCCACTCCTTTTCTATAAAAACCCCTAGCTTCCAAGCCTCGTGGTCGAATAAACTGTCTCCTGTGTGAGATGTGTTTTGACCTGGAGCTCCACCATTAAAATACCTCGTATTGTTACATCAAGGCGTTGTGTTCTATTCGTGATTCTTGGGTGCATTCCGAATCTGGAGTTGAGTGGGGGTTTCCCCACTAGGTTCTTACATTTGGAGGTACCAAAGAGATCTGCTTGACACCCAGGAACCCCGAAGGACCCCTTGGAGGTACGTTTGTTTGTGTGAGTCTTGTTATGTTGTCTGTTGTCTAAGTGTCTAAGTGTGGCACTGCTGAATTTGTGTCTTAGTTTTTCAGTTCTGAGATTGTGGGTTTGAGCCCCACCTGTGTTACCAGTTCTGGTATTCTGTATTCTGGCAGCTGCCACTGAGGACCATAAGGACCCTAGTGGCTGTGGGAAGAGGACAGTCTATTTCCCCACAGGCTGCACCCCTGGAAGACATTCCGAGGGAGACCATGGAGTGCCCAGGGTACGGAACAGTCAGGAGGACCTGGCTGTTGCCTGGCAGAGTGAAGAAAAGTGAGTGCTGTTCCTGCCAGAGGAGTGGATGCGGAATCCCACTCCGTCAGAGGTAGCATTTGGCTGGTTGTATAAGTCCAGACGCGGACGGTGTGTTTGGATGTCTTAGTGTTTTCTGTCTCTGTCATTGTGTTGTGTTTATTCTTATTCTTCACTATGGGACAGACTGTGTCTACTTCTTTATCTTTGACTAAGGACCATTGAATGGACGTTAGGGCTAGAGGACGAAATTTGTCAGTAACAGTGAAGAAAAAGCCATAGATGACTTTCTATTCCTCGGAATGGCCTGTTTTTGGAGTAGGTTGGCCAGCAGAAGGAACTTTTTACTTACCCACCATAAGGGCTGTGAAGGCCATTGTTTTTCAGGAGGGGCCAGGGTCGTATCCAGAGCAGCAACCGTACATCACAGTATGGGAGGACTTGGCTCGCTACCCATCCCCATGGGTTCGCCCATTCCTCCGACCTCTCCACCCTGGCACCAAGATTCTAGCCATCTGAGAAAATGGTGAGAAAGAGAAACCAAAACCACTGCGCAGGGGAGATTTTGATCGCAGCACACCAGTGATGAAACCCCCCAAGATCTATCCAGAGTTTGAAGAACCCCCTGAGTGGCCTGACACCCCTCAACCCCCACCATATGATCCCCAGCCCCAATCTTCAGCTCCCTCGGGACCCCTGCCTCAGGCCCCTGCCGGAGGAGGGGGTCCCTCCACAGGAACAAGGAGCCGGAAAGGAGTCACCCCTGAGGGGCCTGAGGATTCAACCTTGGCGCTCCCCCTCAGGGCTATTGGAGCTCCCCCTGCTGATCTGAACAGTCTACAGCCCCTACAGTATTGGCCTTTTTCCTCTTCTGACCTCTATATCTGGAAAGCTAATCACCCCCCTTTTTCAGAGAACCCTGCAAAACTCACTGGGTTGGTTGAATCATTAATCTATTCACACCAGCCGACCTGGGATGACTGCCAGCAGCTTCTGAAGACTCTATTCACAACCGAGTAGAGAGAGAGAATTCTCCTCCAGGCTCAGAAAAACGTCTGAGACGAGGCTGGGCGCCCTGTCCAAACTCCAGCTGAAATAGATGAAGGATTCCCGCTAACCCGGCCATGATGGGATTATAATATGGCACCAGGTAGGGAACGACTGTCCAATTATCGCTGGGTCCTAGTGGCGGGTCTCTAAGGTGCTCTCCGGCAGCCCACGAATCTGGCCAAGGTAATAGAGGTTATGCAGGGAGCAACTAAGCCCCCCTCAGTCTTCCTCGAAAGGCTCATGGATGCTTATAGGAGATATACCCCATTCCACCCTATGTAAGGGTCAAAGGGCCTCAGTACTTATGGCCTTCATTGACCAGTAGGCTCCTGACATTAAGAAGAAGTTACAGCGAATTGAGGGCTTGCAGGATTACACTATAAGGGATGTAGTTAGAGAGGCAGAGAAAGTGTATCATAGGAGAGAAACAGAAGATGAAAAGTTAGAGAGAGAGAAAAGAGAGAAAAGAGAGGATGAGGATAGGAGAGACAGGATGCAAGAAAAGGTTTTGACTAGGATCCTGGCCGCAGTAGGAGAAAGAGATAAAGGAAGAAGAGGTAGACATTCAGGAAACCTGGGAGACAAAAGACAGCAGGGACCAAGGAGACCCCTAGAAAGTGGGCAGCACCTGGAGAGGAACCAATGCGCATATTGCAAGGAAATGGGCCACTGGAAGAGCAACTGTCGGGGGGGGGGGGGGAAACAAGAGGTAAAGGTGCTTTCTCTTGGAGAAGATGAAAACTAGGGGGAAAGGGGCTCGGACCCCCTCCCCTAGCCTAGGGTAAACTTAGAAGTGGAGGGGACCCCCGAGGATTTTCTAGTCAACATGGGAGCCGAATTTTCAGTACTCAAAACTCCTCTAGGAAAAGTGAAGAAAAATGAAAAAACCTTGGTGATTGGGGCCACAGGACAAAAAATGTATCCATGGACCACATCCCAAGTAGTAGACATAGGGCGAAATCGAGTAACTCACTTGTTTCTAGTCATTCCAGAGTGTCCTATGCCTTTATTGGGGAGAGACTTACTAACCAAGTTAAAAGCACAAATAACTTTCACCTCTCATCGACCAGAGGTTTTCTGGGAAATAAAAGTGCCCCAGACTCTAGAGTTGTCTTTACAACTAGGAGGGGAATATCGACTTTACCAAAATAAAGTAAAGCCCCATGAGAGATTACAGGACTGGTTGAATCAATACCCTCAGGCATGGGCAGAGACGGGAGGAGTGGGGATGGCAAAACTGGTCCCCCCCATGGTGATTGAACTTAAGTCCAGGGCCACCCCTATAGGGGTCCGACAATATCCCATGTTCAGAGAAGCTCAAGAGGGTATATGCCCCCAAATCAACAAACTGCTGCAACAAGGCATTTTGATCCCATGCAAATCCCCTTGG
This sequence comes from Mus caroli, assembly GCF_978045245.1. Taxonomy (NCBI): domain Eukaryota; kingdom Metazoa; phylum Chordata; class Mammalia; order Rodentia; family Muridae; genus Mus; species Mus caroli. The sequence goes on along the minus strand of NW_028227277.1, from coordinate 2,530,577 downwards.
AACACTCCTTTACTTTCAGTAAAAAAACCAGGGACCAGTGAATACCGTCCAGTCATGGACATTAGAGAAGTCAATAAGAGAGTTCAGGACATACACCCCACGGTGCCAAATCCATATAACCTCCTCAGCACCTTGCCACCTGGTCGGACATGATACACAGTCCTGGATCTTAAAGACGCTTTTTTCTGTTTGAGGTTACACACCAACAACCAGTCCTTGTTCGCTTTCGAATGGTGAGACTCTGAGAGTGGACACGCCGGACAGCTCACATGGACGAGGCTGCCTCAGAGATTCAAGAACTCACCCACTTTGTTTGATGAAGCCCTACACCGAGATCTTGCTCTTTTCTGAGCCAATAACCCACAGGTGACTCTTCTGCAATATGTAGATGACCTGCTCCTAGCTGCAGAAACACCCAAGGACTGTGAAATTGGAACCCATAACCTCCTGGGCGAGTTAGGTAAACTGGGCTATAGGGCCTCTGCTAAAAAGGCTCAGTTATGCCAGATAGAAGTGACCTACCTAGGATATGTCCTGAGAGATGGACAACGGTGGCTCACAGAAGCCAGAAATCAAGCTGTTATGCAGATCCCGGCCCCAACCACTGCTTGCCAGGTAAGATAGTTCCTGGGGACTGCCGGGTTTTGCAGACTCTGGATTCCAGATTTGCCTCACTGGCAGCTCCCTTGTATCCACTAACCAAAGAGAAAGGGGAATTCACCTGGACCAGGGAACATCAGCTAGCCTTTGAAACTCTCAAAAAGGCACTGTTGCAGGCTCCAGCATTGGCCCTGCCAGATTTAAACAAACCTTTCACCCTATACATTGATGAAAGAAATGGAGTGGCAAGGGGAGTCCTTACCCGGGTTTTGGGACCATGGAAGTGCCCGGTAGCCTACTTATCAAAGAAACTGGACCCTGTGGCCAGTGGATGGCCCTCCTGCCTGCGAGCGATAGCAGCCACGGCTATGCTATTAAGAGATGCTGACAAACTGACTATGGGCCAGAATTTTACCATAGTGGCCCCACACTCTCTTGAGAGCATCGTCAGGCAACCGCCAGACCGCTGGATGACCAATGCCCGAATGACGCTTTACCAGAGTCTATTGCTGACAGAGCGAGTAAGTTTCGCATCCCTAGCCATTCTCAACACTGCCTCCTTACTACCTGAGGCTGACGAGACCCCTGCACATAAGTGTGAAGAAATACTGGCAGAAGAGCCTGGAATCTGGCCAGAACTCACAGACCAACCTTGGCCAGGGGCGATGACTTGGTTCACGGGCGGAAGCAGCTTTGTAGTAGAAGGTAAGCAGAGGGCTGGGGCAGCAGTAGTGGATGGAAAGTCTGTCATATGGACCAGCAGCCTACCGGATGGTACATCAGCTCAAAAAGGGGAACTAATTGCACTAATTCAAGCCTTAAGGTGGCAGAAGGAAGGACTCTTAATGTCTATACCGACAGCCGGTATGCTTTTGCCACGGCTCATAGTCACGGAGCAATATACCGACACCATGGACTGCTGACGTCTGCCAGCAAAGATATCAAAAATAAAGAAGAAATTCTCAGCTTATTAGAAGCTGTTCATCTGCCCCGTTGGGTGGCAATTATCCATTGCCCAGGACACCAGAAGGGAACTGGGCCCATTGAAAAGGGAAATCAAATGGCAGACCAAGAAGCTAAAAAGGCAGCCCAAGGGCCAATGACTGGTTATGAGAACCCAACAGCCCGCTGCTGAGGAAATAAATAAAAGAACCCTCACAGAAGAAGAGGGGCGAGATTACTTAGCTAACATAGATCATCTGACTCATTTAGGAACTAAAAAAATACTAAAATTGGTTAGTAAGTCCCCCTATTACATTCCTGGATTAAAGAGAATTGTGGAGGAGATAATAAAAAACTTCCTTGCTTGTGCACTTACCAATGCTGAGTCTAGCAAGCTCCAGGAAAGAAAACAACTGCGAGTAGACAGGCCTGGAGCCTACTGGGAAACTGACTTCACTGAGGTGAAACCAACTATGTATGGAAATAAATATCTCCTAGTTTTTATAGACACCTTCTCGGGATGAGTCGAAGCGTTCCCCACCAAGAAAGAAATGGCTAATGTAGTGGTCAAGAAGATACTTGAAGAAATCCTTCCCCGCTTTGGGATACCTAAGGTAATGGGGTCAGACAACGGACCTGCCTTCGTCTCCCAGGCAAGTCAGGGATTGGCCAGGCAACTGGGGACAAATTGGAAATTACATTGTGCATACAGACTCCAGAGTTCAGGACAGGTAGAGAGGATGAACAGAACGCTAAAGAAGACTCTGAATAAAATAGCCTTAGAATCCAGCGGAAGTGATTGGACAGCCGTTCTCCCTTATGCCTTGTTCAGGGTTCGGAATACACCTGGACCCCTTGACCTAACTCCATTTAAGTTAATGTATGGGGCGTCGCCACCCATTTTTATGACTGTAGGTGATAGGAATCGCCCAGATGTGTCTTTCTCTCCTTCTTCTAGTATTTTGGCTCGATTAAAAGCTCTCGAAATAGTAAGAAATGAGGTCTGGGAACAGCTAAAAGAAACCAATATTGCTGGTGACACACAGGTGCTGCACCAGTTTGAAGTAGGAAATGCAGTCCTGGTGAGGAGACACCAAGCGGGAAACCTAGATCCAAGGTGGAAGGGACCCTACTTGGTGCTACTGACAACGCCCACCGTGATCAAATTGGAAGGAATCCCCACTTGGGTCCATGCATCCCACGTCAAGAGAGCACCCCCTGGAGTCAGCCATGATGAGTGGACTTTGGAGAAGACTACTTACCCTTTTAAGTTGTGCCTGCTTTGTAGGAGTGATCCCAATGGACTTCAACCCCCACAGTCCTGTTCAACAAACGTGGGAGGTACTCAATGAGGGGGGTAGGGCTGTATGGACAATAGCCAAGGTACACCCTCTGTGGACTTGGTGGCCTGATCTTTTCCCTGACATCTTTAAGTTGGCTATAGGAGCCCCTACTAAATGGGACTTGGTGGGGTACTCTGATATTCAGAGGGCACCTTTAACACCCTGTCCGTACGTAGAAAAACATTTGAGAGACCCATGGGGTGGTTGCTCTAACCAAAGGGATAGAAGTATGCTTCAAACCCATCCCTTCTTTGTCTGTCCCGGGTCCCACCAAAGTCAGTCCCTTAATCCAACATGTGGAGGTAAGGCTGACTTCTTTTGCAAGAGCTGGGGTTGCGAGACTTCAGGTACAGCCCACTGGAAGCCCTCCTCAAGCTGGGACTATATTAGAGTAACAGCCAACTATTCCCTAGCATCTTATATACCTGGAGGATTTGACCTAGATGAGTGTACTGACTGGTGCCATCCGCGCCGTGTCACCTTTACTGAACCAGGGAAAAGAGCTCTGGGATGGACAAAAGGGTATACCTGGGGTCTTAGGATTTACAAGGAAAGATATGATGAGGGATTATTGTTCACTATCAGATTAAAAATAGAGACCCCCTACAATCCTTTAGGCCCCCCAACCAAGTCCACACCCTTCACCCATACTATTACTCAGCGTACTCCATTGATTGCAGACCCCCTTAGTATGGCTGCTATCACCTAACCTCCCAATCCTCAGGTACCTCTAACTATTACCACGGAGATTCCTTCAAAAAGACAGAGGATGTTTAACCTAGTGAGAGGAGCTGTTTATGCCCTTAATAGAACTGATCCAAGGGCTACTGAGGACTGCTGGCTATCCCTGTCCTCGGGTCCGCCTTATTATGAAGAAATTGCCTTCAATGGAGATTTCAACAGAATCAGCAGCCATACTTCCTGCTCTTGGGGAACAGGACAAAAACTGACCCTGACTGATGTATCTGTGAGGAGTCCAGGTCTCTGTATAGGCACCCCACCTTCCACTCACAAACACCTATGCAGACAAATTCAGTCCATGTCCAGAACGGAAGCTAATTACTATCTTGTATCTTCCCCGGTTGGATGGTGGGTTTGCAATACAGGACTTACTCCCTGTGTATCAACTAAGGTTTTTAATTCAACTCATGATTTTTGTGTCATGATCTAGCTGTTACCCCATATATATTATCACCCTGCATCCAGTTTAGAAGAAAGCTATGCTGGCCCGTGGTCGAAAAGAGAACCAATTACTTTAACCCTGGCTGCATTCATGGGAATAGGTATGGCAGTAGGAGTGGGGACAGAAGTGTCAGCTTTGATAGAAGGAAGACAGGGAATTCAGTCTTTGAAGGATGCTGTCAATGAAGACCTAATGGCAATAGAGAAGTCCATTGATGCTTTAGAAAAATCTTTGACCTCCCTGTCTGAGGTAGTTTTGTAGAACAGGAGAGGCCTTGATTTGTTGTTCCTAAAAGAAGGAGGACTGTGTGCCGCCCTTAAAGATGAGTGTTGCTTCTATGCAGATCATACAGGAAGAGTTAGAGACTCTATGCAGAAACTGAAAGATTAGAGTGAAGGAAACGGGAATGGAATGCTCAAAGTGGGTGGTTTGAGATGTGGTTTGAATTATGACCATCTTGGATAACTTCTTTGATTTCCGCTGTAGCTGGACCAATCCTTATGATATGCTTAGCTTTAGTTTTCGGCCCCTGTATAATAAATAGAGGAATGGCTTTCATCCAGAGTAGAATTGATACAGTAAAACTCATGGTTCTTCAGAGACAATATCAACATATAGTTCAGGTAAATGAAGAGTTAGGGGACACCAATCTCTAAAATTCTATGATTAGAATTAGTCTAAACAGAAGAAGAGGGGAATGAAAGGAAATAAAACTTGAGACCTGTGATTCATGTAATGTATGTCAAATAGCCCAAAGAGTTGTTTGTGAGCTTTGAAACCTGGGGCTGAGAACATAGCAGAACAGACCAGGACATGACCGGGCAGGCCCATTGCCTCCCTATCTCCCACCCCTCTGACCTCAGGCTGCTGATGTTTAAATGGACCAATCATGTGAAACCGCGCCAATTCCTCCCCCAGCCCCACTCTTTTTCTATAAAAACCCCTAGCTTCCAAGCCTCGTGGTCTAATTCACTGTCTCCTGTGTGAGATGCTTTTCGACCTGGAGCTCCGCCATTAAAATACCTCGTGTTGTTACATCAAGTCTTTGTGTTCTATTTGTGATTCTTGGGTGCACGCTGAATCGGGAGTTGAGTGGGGGTTTCCCCACTAGGTTCTTTCACATCCTCATGACCTAAGGTCCTTTTTGCAGCCTCAAGCAAATTACTAACACATTCACTAAAGTCTTCTTGGGTTCCTTGAATGATTTTAGTTAAAGGGGAAATAATGGAACCTTTCATAGGAATAGCATGCCAAGTTCCCAATGCTGTGTTAGCAGTTTGAGCCAAGAGACCCACTGGGCAATTTCTGCCTGGCCTTAGCCAAATATTTTTCTTGACCAGAAAGCTTTTCCAAGGTCCAGCCAGTCCAGGCACTAGAGGGTTTTTCTGATTAGCTACTGCAATGGTCTGGCACCTATTGAGGAAATCAACCCTCCATGAGAAAAACTATCCTCGAGTTAACACAGTTTAAATATCTTTGATCCAATCACTACTTTCGCTTCTAGGAGCGAAAGCATATAAGGGGCAGATAGAACCATAAGTTCTAACCGCAGAGTTACGCTCTTTTAAGTCTTTAAAACTTAGCCTACAAAGCTCTGTCTGTTGAATAGGGACAGTTAATTCTTCTTGATTTCTACTTCATTATCACTCTCATAATCTTCTCCACCCTCACTGTTAGTGTCTACAGAGAAATCGGCATGGGGTACTTCTAAAGGCCCTATTTCTGCAGAAGGAGATTTGGCACTGGTGGCTGGGGGCTGCTCCTCCGCCATAGAAGTGGGCAGGTCAGAGCTAGCAGTTCTCTTGGAGAGAGTGATTACAAGGAAAGCCAATGTTTTGTTTTTTATGGCTCACTGAGCTTTCTTTTTTATGCCTCCTGAGACTGCGGCTGGAGGAGGAACCAGGATAGTCTGTTGTAAGCAATTTAAAGTGAAGCTAGCTCTTTAGAAAGGCGAGCATACTGCTGCTGTAGCTTTAGTCCTTCTTGTAATCCTGCTACCTGAGACACCAGCTTATCCTTAGCAGCAATGAGAATAGAAACCTGTAAACCTGACACCATGGTGCAGAAGAACTAATAGGCAGCAGATAGGGAGGGGCACTGCAGGGAGGGTCTGAAGCAAGACAGCAGCTCAAGTTTACTGGGCGAACTACCTCTTTCTCTAAAGTGTCTGAGTCCTCTGAAATTAAAGGGCTTTAAGCCAAATATTTCTTAAAGACTGGATTGATCAGTGGTGGATTGCCCAGGGTGGGCTGCTCAGACAAAGTGGTTATCTGGACATGTGGATAAAGAGCAGCCTGTGGGACTTCAGACCTGTCTGCAGCTTTTGGAGGCTTTGTAGTAGGGAGGGAGCCCTCTAAAGCTTCCTGAGACAAGGGATAGAGGCAATATTCTGCAACTGACAAAAGGTGCTGTTTCTCTGGATCATCAGCTGCATTTTATACCAAATCACGGAAAAAACTCCAATAAGTAAATAAATTCTCAGGGACAGCATCACATCAGGGCCCTGCTTTGTCAAAATTTCATTTAGTCCTCTACCTACTCTTCTCCATTTCTTACAATGTATCTCTGCTCCAACTATAATAAACATGGACATGCCTGGTCTATGAAAACAAACAAAAAAGTTTATCAAATCTTACTTTTTAACTCTAACTCCTCTTTCCATGAGAGCTGTCTTTAAGCAAATTATAAAGGCTGCTTTCTTTGATAGTTTGTTTCCCAGTTCCTGGAGTGGAGATGAATCAACTATTCAAGGACTTTTCTCTCTTCTATGAGCAGTGGAAGGGGTCCTTCACTACTTCTAAATTCTTGGGGTCAGGACAAACTTCTCTGGAACCTGCACTGGAAGGAAATAAGATCCAAAACTCGCCCTCACATTGGGTGCTCCTTATCCAGTCCCATAGGGTTCAGTTATACATGGGTGCGAGTGGTACTGCAAACCTGGGAGGAAATGGAATTGGAAGGGGAAGAAAAGCTAGAAACCAAGCAGAGGGTCCTATTAAGTCTCCATTTATTAGGCTGATGTGTCTGGTTTTAAAGCATACATCCCGGGGAATAGGAAGGGGTCGAGGGAGAATTTAACAAAGAACAAAGAAATACCCTATAAGAAGCCAAAAAACACTAAATTATTTTTTTTAAACTTTCAAAAATCTAAAAAAACCCTAAAACTTTAAAAGAAAAAAACCTGAAACTCTAAAACATCCGTAAAACCCTAAAAATAACCCTAAAGTCTTTTTTTAAAAATTCAAAAACATTAAAAAACCCTAATTTTTTTAAAGTCCTAAAAAAATTCCTAAAAAAACAAACAAACAAACAAACAAAAAACAAAAAAAAAAAACCAAAACAAAAACTTGCAGGAGATTTTAAAACACTAAAAAAACAAACAAACAAACAAACAAACAAACAAAAAACCCTAAATTTCTAAAATAAAATAAAATAAAATAAAATAAAAACTTAGGACCCAAAAACCCAAAAACAATACTCAAAAACAAAATACTATAATCTTCAAATAAACATATATTTATGTTATATATATACATATATAAACATTTCAATGAACCTAAAACACTAAAATAAACAAGTAAACCCTAATCCCTAAAAAAAAAAAAAAACAAAAAAAACCTACATTTCTAAAAAAATAAATAAATAAATAAATAAATAAATAAATAAATAAATAAATAAAATAAAACAAAATCTTCGGAACCAGAAACGCAAAACCAATACTCAAAAACAATAATCTATAACCTTTAAATAAACATATATATATATATATATATATATATATATATATATATATATATATATATAAAACATTACAATGTACATTAAACCCTAAAATAAACCATGGAACCCTAATCCCTAAAATGAAACAAACGACAAAAACAAGAGAAACACAAAATAAAAACACACAATTACAACCCTGAAAAACCCTAAATTTCTAAAAAAAAATTCTAGAACCCTAAAAAATTCCTTAAAAAATTTTTCAAAAAACCCTGAATTTTCCCCTCCAAATCTTGAAATCTTAAAAAAAGAAACCTAAATACCTATAATGCTAAAAAACACTAATTCTAAAAAAAAATTCTTTAATTCAGAAAAACCTAACCCCCCCAAAAATCCCTAAAATTCCAAAAAAACAAACCCTAACACACACACACAGACACCCAAAAATCTTAAATAACAATATAAAACCTAACACCCTAAAGCTGTAAAATAAACCGTGAAACACAATAAAACAAACAAACAAACAAACAAACAAAGCAACTTTAAACTTCTAAAAAAAAAAAAACAAAAAAAAAAATCTCTAGAAATCAAAAAACAACCTTCAAAAATACATAAGACCCCCAAAAAGCCAAAATAACCCTAAAGATTTTTATGAAAATCCTAAAAAAATTCCTAAATCCTTATAAAGCTAAAAAATTAAAAATTAAACTCATTTTTAAAATACACATAAAAATCCCTAAAATCAGAAAAAAACTAAAAAATTAAACCGTGAAAAAAATTATAAAAGCCTAAAAAGAAGCCCTAAAAATAACTATTAAAAAAAAAACATAACCTCCCCAAACCCTAAAATTATTTAAAAATCAAAATAAAAAACCCTGACACCCTAAAAAAAAATTAAAGAATTAAACAACAACAACAAAAAACATTTAAATCTTTTTTAAAAAACCTGAAAAATCCCTAAAAACCATAAAATTAAAAACAAAAACAAAGACAAAAACAAAAACAAAAATGAAGTTTTAAAAAAATCACCAAAAATCCAAAATTCTTTTTTAAAACTCAAGAATGATAAAAAGACCCCCCCAAAAAACCCTAAAGTCCTAAAAAAAAAAAAACCTCCTAAAATATATTAAAAGCACTTAAAATACATCAAAACCCTGAATCTCCCCAAATCTCTGAAACACACTTTTAAAAACGTATAAAATCCTAATAACCTAAATATAAAAACTGAAATCCTAAAAAGAATCCTAAATTCAAAAAAAAAAAACCTATAATACCAAAATAAACCCAAGAACCCTACAAAGACACTAAAACAAAAACCAAAAATCCCTCAAATAACTTAAAGCTGTAAAAAAAAAAAAAGAAAAAACAACAAACAAACAAAAATACAACTACAAAAAAAAACATATAAAACATAAAAACAAAACAAAACAAGAACTCTTAAGAAATCCTAAAACATTCTAAAAACCTAAAAAAGACCTAAAATTCTACAAAACCTAAAGAACCCTAAAAAAGAAAAAATGTAAAACTATAAGAAAAAACCCTAAGGCTCCAAAAAAAAATCCCAAAAATTTAAAAACACAATAAAATTCTTTAAAAAATATATACAAACAGGAAAACACTATGAAATTTCTTTTTAAAAAAAAACTTCAAAAAAATCTTAAATCACTAAGAAAATTCCTATAATTCTGAAAAACTGAAGAACACTAAAAAGACACAAAAAACACTAAAACCATAAAATACCTAAAATCCTTTAAAAAGAAAAAGCTAAAAACCCATCAAAACACTGAAATCCAAAAAAACCCTTTAACGATGTAAAAATACCAACAAAATTTTAAAGCCCTAAATAAAAACCTGAAACCCTAAAGAGAATGCTAAAGTTCTTAAAAAAAAAAAATCCCTTTAAATTCTAAAAATAAAATAAAATAAAATAAATTACAAGAATTCTAAGATGAGAGCATGCCCTGCTTATAGTCTATGGTAAGGCAGCTGTTTAACTTTCACAATTTTGGGTGATGTATTCCGGGAGTATCAGATTGAGTAAAGGGGATTATTCCTCCAGATGATCCTGAATCGCATGCTTTTGAAGAGTCAGGACTAGTGGTACTCAATTTTCCCAATATTGTGGCCCTTTAAAACACAGCTCCCAAATCGTAATGTTATCTCATTGCAAATTCAAACTATAATTTTGTTATAGTCATTGATTGTAATGTATATATCTTATAAACAAGATATATGATATGGGACACTTGTATCAGGGTTGTTTGAGCACTGAGAGGAGTCTCAACCCATGGTTTGAAAACCATTAGTCTAGACACGATGGGGGTACCATTAACAATGTATATTGTTTATCTAGTGTTGCTGGGCAGATGTCTCCCTCCCTTGAACGCAGAGGGTTTTTCAAGAACAGGCTTCTTCTGAGTCCCCAAACTTCTTTCCACACCTGTACAGCTTGTTGATTATCACTGATGTATTCAATGGCCTTACTTAGTAAATTAAAGTAATCCAGTTATCTCTTAAAATCTAGAAAATGGTGATTCTAAAAATAGTTCTACTAGCTAAAAGCAGTGGCTGGCACTCTTCCTAGGGATCCCTAATGTAGTGTCCCTTTATATCTCCAAGGCCAACAGCAGATGGCTGAGTCCCTCCTGGGCTGTACCTCTCTGATCTATTCTCACCCACTATGCAGCTTTCTTTCATGAAGAGAACGCATGATAACACTGAACTCATCTCGTCTTTATTCAGCACAAATAGCCTAATTATTTTCCCCTATGGTTCAGTTGATCATGATTCTGAGACATAATCATACAAGTTGTATTGACCAAAAGAATGACACTAATTTCTAGTATATAATAAAGCCTATTTTGCAAGACTTCTTTTCAGGAGTCAGGAAATTCAAGAAGAAGACACTATCAGTAGATAAAGAAATTCTAGTGAGATGTTGAAATCACAGAAGGGATCCAATGGGCTAGAAAGACAAGAGAGGGAACCAAACTCCTTGTCATAATTAAACCTTTTCTATGACAGCATTATTCATTGATTTTTATTTGTAGGTCCTATCCCTCCTGACCCAGTCCAATTTTTCCTAATATATTAAAACCTGAGTATTAGTCTACAGAAAATTACATTTGGAGAAACACATTCAAACAACATATGAAGGTGAATAAGGAAAATCTATAGTCATGTGGGGGCATTTTTCTTTCTACCTCATGTACACTTAAAATCTCTAGCTACTTCCTTCCCTATGAAAGCATGGCAGCCCAGTGAGTGACATGTGTTTAGGGTGAATAATGATATACAAAGATGTAAACACCTTGCCATATCCTGTCAACCATATCTAGCCCAAAATGCAACATCCACATGAGAGTAGAAACATAAAAATAAATTTTATAGTATCTTGAAGCTAAAATTCCCAATTTAATCAAACCATCATTTAGAATCTTCTACTTAATACCAATGTGCTTTAAGTGTACAAGTCACTGGACTTTGTTGTGACTCTTTTCACAGGTTTATACTGTCCTTTAACCATCTTCATCCTCCCCACTATTCTCCATTTCTACTTGCTCAGACCCCCTTCTGCTGCCCATACTCTTTCAAAATATCTCCTTTTATTTAATGTTCCTTATTAAAATTATAATTTGACAATTGTCATTTTGAGTTTGGCTTGTCTCACCTAACATAATTCCCATTGCCATCTATTCTTTCTGAAAACAAAACCATTCACTAGTAAACTTAGATGAGAAATACCTTTGTCTCTCTCTCCCTGTCTCTTTGTCTCTCTGTCTCTCTGTCTCTGTCTCTGTCTCACACTCTCTCTGTCTCTGTCTCTCTCTGTCTCTCTGTCTCTCTGTCTCTCTCTCTTTCTCTCTCTCTCTCTCTCTCACTCACTCTCTCTCATTTTAAGAAATTCATCTTGTGGTTGACATCTATATTTCCTCCATAGCTTGTCTATTTCACACAGTATAACAATCAACATTGATAATATGGCTTTTTAGTGGTCCTTCTTAGATTATTATTGGAACGAAAATCAAACTGGGAAGATAGTACCTCAGATGAAGACTGCCTCCATCACACTGACATATGGCCACATCTGTAAGGAATGATCTTTTGTTGATGGCTGAGCTGGAAGAGTCTAAATAATTAGTTAGTGTCATCCACTATGAAGAGGATGTACAGTGTGGTGGGGACAGTGGTGGAGACTGAAAAAGATGTTTTTTTTGAAGAAGTAAAGATCTATGTGGCATGAACAATTAAAGTGCCCTCTAATTTGTAAGTAAATTCCATACTTACCTGTGTCCAGTATTCTGTCAACCCATATTTTAAAAGTAAAATTGCATTATCTATTTCATCCTGTTTTACTGCATTCAATCTATGAAATTCCTTGTAACCAGAAATGATGGTAAATTTTAAAGAGCTTTAAAATGTGACTGTTAGATATTGGGTTGTTTTAAGGTTATCTCAAATTTGTAAGCAGGCCCAAGGACTATGATTTCCTTGCACTTTGCAAAGAATCCATAATTCATGATTGCCATTGGCTTCAATACAAGGTATTCAATCCTGTCAAATTCCAGCTTTCTTTGAATAAAAAATTGTCTTCCTCTAACTGTGGGTTTTGATAAAATGAATAGTGTGCTATCCAGTGTGTTGCCTCAAGAGTCTGGCAACATTTCTGATTCCAAGAACAGCTTAAAGATAACCAAGGGGAAGATTGTAACAGGGAAAATAACCACCAAGAATGCTGGTGTGTCAGACACTGAAGACTTTCACGAAGGAAAATAGAAACAACTTCCCCCCAAAAACCCGAATAAACATACAAACAAACAAATACACAATAAAAATGATACAAGAGTGAATCTACTTGGGCAGAATGTGAATCAGGTAATCAGGCCATTTTTGTAGGGATTTATTTTGGATTTCTAGGAGGCCATATAAAAATGTAAATTCTAGATGCTCAAAGTTTCTGAGTGTAACTCCAGACAAAACCAGCCTGATAGAGGTTCTATGATGTAAGCTGAGATAGGGTGATGTCACAGAGCACTGGTCAGAGTTTGCACATCTATTCCACTTGGAGACACTAGAATTCCTTGAAGCTGGGTTCAGTATCTTCACAGTGGTGTGTGAATGCCAGGTCAGCTCCTGACCCATAAAGTTGTTCCAGAGGCTTTTGGTGCCTGGCCTGGTTCAGAAGACAGAATCTTGAAAACTAGGACATTTGTTTGGGGTATGTATATTTATGGAGTATCTTGGACTCTCATGGCTCCTTAAGGCTATATGTTTTCCCTCCTACAGTGAGTACATTCTAATTTCTCCCATGTTTGGGATCTAGGAGGGTGGATGGTTTAGGTTATTTGATCTCCTGAGTTTATTAACCTTGCTAACAATATCTCCTTCAGAATTCCACTAATATGCCAAAACTCCCCTTTGTCCATGTGCATTTTAAAAGATATTACTTCTAAATGGCTGATATGGCATGGACTTGTTGAGATCTTATTGAAGTCGGAGATGCAATGGCTTCAATAATATGCCTGGGACTGGATCTGGAGACACAATACAGAAGGCCAGTTGTGTGCTCTGTCCCTAGGTAGATATTTGTGAAAGTAGCCACCTAGCTCAGAACATGCAAATACAAGAGAGGTATGGTGACAACTCTGGCTCATTTTTTAATTCTATTCTGCTTGATCCTTGAGGGCAACAGACATACCAACTTCCAAACTGACCTACCCATTTAAGGAAAGTTTCCTCAGCAGAGGAAAATTAGCTCAGGTCTGAAGAAAATTTTATCTGAGTATGTTATTCTGAGCTCTAGAGAATTACTTGTTAATTTCCCTATGTTCATTTCCTGGAATCCCTTGTTCGTTGGTTTATTTGTTTGTTTAATTTTATTTTGTGTTTCTCTGTGTGTAGCTATGGCTGTCAGACCAGGCTAGCCTTGATGTCACAAAAGTCAGCCTCCCACTGCCCCTTGAAATCTGGGATTAAAACTTTGGTCACGACCATTTTCTATTAAATTCTCTTTTTATTCGTTTGTTTTCTTTGTTCATTTTTTGTTATTTTGTTCTTTGTTTTCTTTGTTTGTTTGTTTTGTTTTGTTGTTTTTGTTCTTTTTGAAACAGGAATACTCTGTATATCACTGGCTGCCCTGGATCTAACTTTGTAGACCAGGTTGGCCTCTAACTCAGAAAAATGCCAGACCCTGCTCCTGAGTGCTGGGAATAAATGCATGCACCATAATGGCTGGCTTATGAACTTCTTATTTTGATAAAATTGACTTTAGAAGCACACACCTGATTAGCATAGCCTTCTTCACCTACCCAGAAGTTCTCTTAAAGAAGAGCATTGGTCCAGCATTCTCTCGCACCCCACACCCATTGCCCTTTAAGATCTCATATTTATGACAGAGGCAACAGCATTGTTTCTGGTTTAAACAGGCAAGATCTTCAAACCCAGATAATGGCCAAGTATGATGATTGAACAAAGAATGATAGTCACAAGACAGTGGACCAGGGTTGCTGTGGCCTACTACACCAGTTCTACAACCATTTAGAAGACAATACCTCTGAAGAGGCTGAGCATGTCATCCCTAAAAAAGAAGAGGAGGAGGATGCCTTCATCCCAGGCCCTGAGAATTATTGTCGGCTGCAGAATTTCTCACAGTTGGAAGGAAGGTAATGAACCTGTCAGCCATTGGAAGGCCATAGTTCTAGATCAACTGCCAACAAACCCTTCTCTTTATTTGCTGAAGTATGACGGTATTGACAGCGTCTATGGACAGGAGCTCCTCAGTGATGAGAGGATTTTAAATCTCAAGGTCTTGCCTCACAATGTAGTATTTCCTCAGATAAGGGATGCCCACCTAGCCAGAAGCCTGGTTGGCAGAGCGGTACAACACAAATTTGAGGGAAAGCATGGCTCTGAGGAAAACTGGAATGGGATGGTGCTAGCCCAGGTGCCAGTCATGAAGGACTGGTTTTACATTAGCTACAAGAAGGATCCGGTCCTCTACATTTATCAGCTCCTGGATGACTACGATGAAGGTAACCTTGACATCATTCCAGAGACTCCTCATGCTGAGGTGACATCACATGATAACAGTGACTTCTTAATAGGAAACTGGGTGCAATACACCAGAGAGGATGGTTCCAAAAATCTTGGAAAGGTTGTTTACCAAATTCTTGCCAATCCTTCTGTGTACTTTATCAAGTTTCATGGTGATCTCCAGATCTATGTCTATAATCTGGTGTCAAAGACTCCTTAAGGTGAAAAAATCACAAAAGTACAGGCCCATAAACTTGTAGAATAGGAAAAAAAAATGTTTGTTTTCCTGTGTTGTCTACCTAAGTGTCTTTGACAAACCCAGTATGATTGCCAATAAAATTTGTTTTGCTCTAAAATTTAAAACGTGTGATATGACATGCTGTGAGTGAAGACTTTGGTGGAAGGGATGGGCTATGGTGGAAGAACAGTACATATATCTGATATCACACATGGTAAAATTAATAGGACTTAGTATCTCTGCTCTGTATGGAGGACTGGAATTGGAGATGGGATGTGGTGGAGCAGGGATCACAGCAAAAGAAGGATGTTTATTAAGTAGGGGAGAAGGATATAACATCAGTAGAATCTCTGGTATGATGTCTGAGGAAGAAACAAAGTTGGTGAAAGAGTGACACATAAAAGGAATTTGGCCTTGGAACATAAGGAGTAACCCATAAAAATGATCCAAACAGATTCAGCAATTAGAGAGTATCAGGTTTCATTTGAATAATGAAGTCTAGTGAAACTTGTCTCTCTTTTTAATATTTTTATCTTTTCTTATATGTGTGAGGGTAGGACATGTGCTTGTGAGTACAGGTGACCACAGAGATATGCGTTGTTGGGTCCCCTGGAGCTGCTATTAATAGTGATTTTGAGCCTTGTATATGAATTCAAGAAACCAAATCTAGTCTTCTGGATTTAGAGTCATCTCTCTAATCCCATAAATTTATCTATTTTAAGAAATACATTATTTACATGCAGAAAAGAAACCACGATGAAGGTAAGAAAGATCAAATTGATAGTGACCTTTAAAAAGAACAATGGACACACAAAGGAGTAGAGGACACTGAGGGATAAATAAATTCAAAGAAGGAATTCTCACAAAATGAAGCAGGAGACTCACGAAGAATAGAAAGTTCATTTACATAGTCAAACTTGTGCCATATCCACATTGGCTTCTTTTGTTTCTTAACAAATAGCCAGCCAGTCATTACAGAAGGATATGGTGTGTGTGTGTGTGTGTGTTTCTTAGAGTACATTTTACCAGAATAAATAGTGAATCCAAATCTAAGAGTATATATATATGAGTCTCCCTAAAACATCATAAACACCATGATTTTTTTATGATCAGTTCAAATAAGTAATTCAGAAAATAAAATGAGTATGCTGTTAGGTAATTTCAGGTGTTGAATAGATCCTGTGTTTCTTCTCTGAGCACTCTTTGCCTCTGATGAATCCTGTGATCTTTTGGATATCTGTGATGAATGACCCAGATGACCATCAAAATCTCCCACACTGGTCTCTTCCACCTGGCTCTCCACCAAACTTATGACTATCTACATATCTGTGTGCTACTTCAACCTGTCTATGCCCTTGAAATTCCAGTCTTTTACTTGTCTGTGACCTCCTTCTCAGAAAACATAGAAGGTATATCGAATGCATTTGTGCTGACATCATTCCTCTGCTGTTTGTCATGGGTTTCAAATGCTTTGAGGTTGCCCACTTGGTAGGTCACTTCTCCTGAGGAGCCCCTGAGCTTCATGGGCGTCTGCCTTGTCCAAATCTACACTCTAAGAGTGTCTCTTTGAGGGAGGCTTTTCATGTACTCATTCATTGCTGTTTTTCTCTCTTGAATAAGTTTGTATGCTACATGACATGAAAATACTCACTATTGTTGATTAATTTTGATATCTGGGAGAGTTTCTGTACTAGCTGGTTGTCTTAGTTAGGGTTTCATTCATTTGAAAAGCCACCATGACCAAGGCCTCTCATAAGGGACAACATTTCATGAGGGCTTTTCAACATTTCATTACATGTTCAGAGGTTCAATCCACCATCATCAAGGCAGGAAACAGGGTTGTGTCTTGTCAGGCATGGTGGTGGAGTGTAATCTGAGAGTTATGCATCTTGATCCAATTGCAGCCAGGAGAAAAGATTTGTTTTGCATGCAGGGAGGAGGAGAGTCTCTTCCACACTGGACAGAGCTTTAAAGACCCAGAATGATATGCTTCCTCCATCAAGGACACACCTACTCCATCAAGTCCACACCTCCTCATAGGCCAACTACAGGTAATTGTTCTAGTTTGCTTCTTTCTCACCATAAAGAATACTACAATCAATAATAACTTGTGAATAAAAGGGTTAGTTGCTTACAGGTTACAGACTATCTCCCAGGAAGCCAAAAATAGGAACTTGAAGTGATAACAGGAAACACTGTTTATTGGCTTGTCCCTTTCTTAGTCACTGTTCTATTGCAGTGAAGTGACACCATGGTTAAGACTATTATTAGAAAATAAAGCATTTATTTGGGCGATGGGATACAGCGTCAGAACTTTGGTCAATCATCATGGCAGGGAGCACAGAACTGAAGCAATAGAGAAATATTGATTCTTAGGCAGCCTGAAAGAAAGAGAGAGAGAGAGAGACAGAGAGAGAGAGAGAGAGAGACAGAGAGACAGAGAGACAGAGAGACAGAGAGACAGAGAGACAGAGAGACAGAGAGACAGAGAGACAGAGAAAGAGACAGAGAGAGACAGAGACAGAGACAGAGAGAGACAGAGATACACAGAGAGACAGAGACAGACAGAGAGACATAGACAAACAGAGACCAAGAGAGGCAGAGAGTGGCAGAGAGAGACAGAGAGACAGAGTGATTGAGAGACAGAGAGATTGAGAGACAGAGAAAGAGACAGAGAGAAAGACAGAGATAGACAGAGAGACAGAGAGACAGAGAGAGACACAGAGAGACACAGAGAGACAGAGAGACAGAGACAGAGACAGAGACTTAGACAGAGAGACAGAGACAGATACAGAGACAGGGACAGAGAGATTCTGCCATTATATGGGTTCTTTAAATACAAAAGACCTCTGATTTTCCCAAAGAGCCATTTTCACAATCTTAATCTGCTAATCTAAGAAGAAACAAACGGAAGCAAAAAAAATTCCACCAGAGAGAAACTAAACATGATAAACATCTTTTATCATAAATGGGTGTTGGATTTTGTCAAATGCTTTCTCAGCATCTAACGAGATGATCATGTGGTTTAGGTATGTTTTTTAAAAAGCATTAAACAACCTAAAATAATAATAAAAAATCTGTAGAACCCTAAAAAGACACGAAAAAACCTTAAGTCTAAAAAACCAGAAATGTTGATGTGAATAATTCCAGTACTTTGGGAGGTAGAGGTACAAACCCTAAAAATTGCCCTAAAATTCAACAAAACCTCAAGAACCCTAAAAATACCCCAAAAATTATAAAACCATTTTGTGAAACAATGTGCTATAGTATTTGAAGACTCATAAAGTGATGATCAATGTCATAAAATGTACCCCTTTGACCCAACGGGCTCTCATAAAAATAAAATAAAAATACAAAAATAAAAATCCCTTCTGTTCAGGAACTCATGGGATATTTTTTATTTAAATATGACAAGCAGGTGCAGGGGGAGTCCCAGGGTCCTGAAGTCAATGATGAAGCCTCTGATGGAGGCCAGAGAGGCGAGGTCCAGGGGCAAGAAGTGAGCTGCAGGGGTCGGGGCCAGGGGGTAAAGGTTTTTAAGTCACTCAGGCCCAGGGCAGGAAATGCATGTCATGGGAGGGGCCTGTGTCGTCAGCCTCCTTCAGTATTTCTCCAATTCAACCAATGATGCTGTCCACTAGTTCTTATATCCTGACTATTCTATTATTTTGTTGAATTTATACATCTGATCTAAGAGCTTTCTAGAAGGTCTCTAGGGGTTTTTCGTGTCAGGTTATGCTATTTATTACTATAATTATTTGACTTCAAATTTCTCTATTTGAATCACTTTTATTATTTTTTTTGCCTTGCTCTCTATGCAAGATTCATAATAAATTCCTTTAAAAAAATAACTACAATTCTATTCAACATAGGTGTTTCTCAGCCATTCAGTGTTCCTCAGGTGAGAATTCTTTGTTTAGCTCTGAGCCCCATTTTTAATGGGGTCCTTTGATTTTCTGGAGTCCACCCTCTTGAGTTCTTTATATATATTGGATAATAGTCCCCTATCTGATTTAAGATAGGTAAAGATCTTTTCCCAATCTGTTGGTGACCTTTATGTCTTATTGATGGTGTCTTTTGCCTTGCAGAAGCTTTTCAGTTTGATGAGGTCCCATTTTTCAATCCTCGATCTTACAGCACATGCCATTGCTGTTCTATTCACTTTATTAAATACTATTGGAAAGAGTACATGACCTTGTTTCTTGATTTTAGTTGTTTGAGTTTTTAGAGACTGGGTTTCTCTGGCTGATCAAGAACTCCCTCTGTAGACCAAGCTAGTCTTGAACTCAAAAATCCTTCTAACTGTTTCTCCCAGTTGCTGGGATTTAAGTCATGGGCCACCACTGCTACAAACACACACACACACACACACACACACACAAACACACACACACTCACACACACACACTAAATTTATATATACATATATATATATATATATATATATATATATATATATATATATATATATATATATATAATCAGTTCATAGATGTACTGTGCAAACAGGTAAACTGTGTTCTAGGAATTTCAGACTTGTCAAGAATAGTCTAATTCTAAAAGAAATAATACATGACATGTATAGTATAATCTTACTGTTCTTAACAGCAGTTCTGGAAGATGAGTAGCATTACTTGTATGTGAGTCCAAACATCCTAATAATCATATTACATTCAACAACACTTTGACAAAGGAGACTCCAGAACTTCTGCTAAAATGGGACTTGCATAATTGTAAAGTGCCCTGTTCAGATATGGTAGATCCTATGCACATCTGCACAGATGGGTAAGGTCTTAATGTGTCTTGTGTACCTGTGCAAGACTTGACTGTGGCTTCTGAATGAGGGGAAGGGCCTAGAGATACCTCTGTAGATGTGGCCTCTCCTAGAGCATCATGGACATATTTGAGAGATCTAAGAGACTCTTGGGCAGGTAGGGAGATTTCTAGCCCTACTTGTGTACTCATGGAATTTCCAAGAAAACTTTCTTCAGCTGGAGAAGGGGATAACAACTTCTGTCTAGAAGTATCAGGTGTCTTAGCCAACTTGATGGTCAAAACAGGTTCCACGGGGCCTTTTGAAGATGAAGTAGAACCCACAGCTTTCTGGGCATTTGGAAGATATTCTGGAGACGTGTTGGCATGGAGAAGGACCAATGGCCCTTTGTCCATGTGGATAAGAGTCTATAGCATGTTGTGTATTTGGGGAAGATGGTTGATCCTCTTGAGGAGATAGGGTAGTTCTCACAGTCTCCTGTGAAATTTGGGGAGGTCCTATGGATTCTTGTGCACAGGTAGAATCCAAGGAATTCCCTTCTTTAGCTGTACAGGATGCTACAGACTCTTGTGTGTGCAAATCACATCCCATAGCACCTTGTTCACATTGGATTGGATCCAGAACCTCTGTACAGATGGAATCTGTCCTAGAACATCTTTTGTAGATGTGTCACAACCACGAGTCCTTTCTAAAGATGGGACTGTGGCTATAATTCCTTTTGTAGAGGTATCCTGTCCTACAATCCCTTTATGTGATAGGGTAATACTCAGAGAATCCTGTACAGGTTTTGGAAATCCTAGCATCTTTGGTGTATATGGGGAATTCTTTACAGCCTCTCCTACAGATACATAATGTACCAGCGCCCCCAAGGGCTGCATGGAGGTTTGTATGGTCTCAGCACACTGTACAAAGATAGAGCTTGTTTGGCTCCCTGGAAGCATTTTGGCAGAATCTCGGCTGTTTGGGACCTGATGACAAGTCTGGAGGGCCCTTTTGGCTGGTGGGGGATATTTGAATAATTCTTGATCAGATAGGAACTTTCTGAGGACCCATTGTTTGGAGAGAGCATCTTTCAGTCTTCTGCTAGAATGAGAATGTTCAGGGTCACTTTTCATAGCAGGAGAATGATTTAATTTTCTTTTCTGTGGGAGAGCAGATTTAAGAACATGTCTTTGATGCTCTTCCATAGAGGGGGATAATCCTAGTGGCCCCCTTACAGATAGAGAAGGTTTCAGAACCCCTGGCGAAGATGTTGATGGTTCTAGTTCACTTTGTGTTTGTGCAGAAGGCACAAGAGTCCCTTTGGACGACTCGGGAGTTTCTATCACATCTAGCCTATGTGTGAAACTTTCAAGAGCCCCTTCTAAGGATGGCAAAGGTCCTTCAGCTCCTGGTATAAGTGTGGAAATTTTTGTCTCTGATTGGGCAGATATGAGAGGTTTGAGGCTCACTTGGGGAATCATGTTTGCCTTTCTTTCCCTTTGGACTGTACGAGATGATCCGAGCCCGTTTTTTAATGGTAGAGGACTTTGAAAGCGCTCTTGGTTTAAAGGGGAAGTTCTGAAATCCCCTTGGTCAGCAGGGTCAGGTCTCACACTAACTTTACTAGAAACAGATTGCATAGAGCACTTTGGGGGAGAAGGGGAACATCTTTGGCTGTCTTTGTGACAGGGCTTATCTCCATGCTCTGCTTTGGCAGCTGTCAAACATGTTGAACTCTCTTGGGGAAAGGAGATGGAACTCGGTGCATTTGGGACAAAGGAGAAATCTCTGACGTTACCTTTGGGAGAAGGAGGTTTGGATCCCTCCTTGTCTGATGGGGCCTGTGGTAGGTCCCCTTGAACAGAGGAGTCTTGTCCAACATGCTTTGGAGGAGAATTGGAAAGATGAGAGTTAGGTAGGGTAGGGGACATCCTTTTAGTACTCCTTCTGGAAGAGGAGGCATGTATGATTTTCCTTTCAGCACAAGTGGGAAGTCTTTGGGATGCTTGGGCAGAAGTGGAATGTCCCATAGACTCTTGGAAATATCTGGTTAGTTCCAGAACATCTTGGGTTGATAGGGACAGTCCCTGAGCATGTTGGGTGGATAGCGACAGTCCCTGAGCATCTTGGGGAGAAGTGGATGATCCCAGATCTTCCTGGCTAAATCGGGAAGGGTGTGGGGAACCTTGAATGTACAGGGAAATTACCTGTGCATGTTGTCCAGCAGAAGATGGCCCATGCACTGAGTGATCTTCTTTGAACTTTTGACTGACACCTCCTGCCCCATGTTTAAAAGATGTTGCAGGCACTCTGGCACCCAACTGGTCAAAATCCATAGGTTCTTCAAACACAGTGGATATAGACTGGCTTCTTGTCACCTTCCCAGGGATGGGCACAGAAGAGGAGGCTACTCTTTTTCTGGTGGCGGGCTGTAAAAGAGATGGTCTGGTATCCCTGGTCAGTGGGTGACTCGTGCTCTCAGGAACCTTCAGAGGATGTGTAAGTGTCCATTTTTTTGTTCTTTTTTAGATCATTCAAAGGGTCCGAGGTCCTCTTCTTGGCCGAAGCCTTGACAGGAGCTTTGAGTTTCACTAGCTTTTCTCTCACATGCATCAGGTGTTTTGAATCTCTGGTCTTCATAGGGATTTGGGCACCTGAACTTTTACCCAGTTGGTCTAAGGGGCCCTGGAGTAGCAAAGTCCCTCGGGTCTCTGCTTGTCAAGTGCTGACCCTGTTGGGGTAAGGTGTTACCATCTGGTTGGGGGACAGTGAAGGGGGTCCAAGGCTGTGGAGGCTGGGAAACCGACAGTCTGTGGTCAGAGGGTAAAGTCCAGGCTGAGGCTTGCTGCCCCCTCTCCACACGTCTGGCCTTTTAATTGTGAAGGACATTGTTCAAGAAATATGAAATGGGCCACTGCCCATGAAATGGGCAGCGAATGTACTTGCAAATGGTTACTCGAGGCTAAATAAATAAATAAATAAATAAATAAATAAAACACTTAAGCATCTTCCTCTGAGAGAGGCTCTCTCTCCCTAGAACTGTGAAAGTGTCCTGAAGGCCAAGCACACAGAACTAGAGTGGCCATTGGCCTCAGGAATCAAGCAAACCTCGAGAACCGCAGTCCTCATGCCTGCACGGGCCAGTCCCGAGCCTGGAGGGAGGCTGTCCTCATGCCTGAATGGGCCTGTCCTGAGCCTTGAAAGTGAGTGTCCTTGCGCCTGCACGCGTCAGTCTTCAGCTGGAAAGTGGCTGTCGTCAAGCCTGCACGGGCCAGTCTAGAGCCCATGGAGAAGCTGTCCTTGTGCCTGCACTGGCCAGTTCTGATCTTCCTCACTTTGCAGTTCTGCTTGAGGTAGCAATGCAATCATCCAAGCTTTCTGAATGAGGAGGGACGCTGAGGAGCCCCTGCTTTTGGGTTCAGAGTGCTACTTGGTCCGGTGTTTTAGTGATTTTCAGTTCTTATTAGGCTTCAGGGTATTTTTAGCATTTTACTGTTTCTATTTTTTGTTTTTTTGAGTTTTTTTTTCTTTTTTTTAATTTAAGAATTATATTTTTGGGGTTTAAGAGTTTTAGTGTTAGCAGGCAGTGGTGACCTTGCCTTTAATCCTACACTTGGGAGGCAGAGGTAGATAGATTTAAGAGTTCAAGGTTATCATAGTCTACAGAGGACGCTCCAGGACAGCCAGGGTAACACAGAGAAACCCCGTCTCCAAAACTCAAAAAAAAAAAAAAAAAAAAAAAAAGAAGAAGAAGAAGAAAGAAAGAAAGAAAGAAAAGAGAGAGAGACAGAAAGAGAGAGAGAGAGAAAGAGAGAGAGAAAGAAAGAAAGAAAGAAAGAAAGAAAGAAAGAAAGAAAGAAAGAAAGAAAGAAAGAAAGAAAAGAAGAAAAAATAAGTTTAGTGATATTTTTGGCTTCTTGTGTGTTTTTTTAAGTTTTTAGGATTTTTTTAGTGTTTGTAGGGTTTTTAGAAGAGTGTTTTTGAGTGTTTATTTGTCTTTTTTTTCAGGCTTCTAGTGTATTTTTAGTATTTTTTTTTATTTCTTTAAATGATTTTAGTGTGTTTTAGGGTTTTGAGGTTTTATTTATCCTTCAGGTTTTTTTTTTATTTTTTGTTTTTTTTTTTTGCATTATAGTGGTTTTCTTAGGTTATTTTGCTGTTGTTGTTCTTGAATACTTATTTAAAATTTGAGTGTTTTTAATTTTGGTGTTTCATAGTTTTAGTGTTGCCAAGCAATGGCGGCCCATGCCTTTAAACCCAGCAATTGGGAGGAAAAGGTAGGGAATTTTTGAGTTCAAGGCCAGTCTGGTCTACAGAGGGAGCTCCAGGACAGCCAGGGATACACAGAGAAAAACAGTCTCCAAAAAACTCAAAAAAAAAAAAAAAAAAAAAAGGAAGAAAGAAAAGAAAAGAAATATAAAGAAATTAAGAAATAAAATAAGCCTTCGGGTCCACTCCAGCATTTGGGTGCATTGCCCGGGGAGTCTGCTGACACCTGCAAGGATGCACACAGGATCCCCCATGGGATCCTAAGATCTCTTGTGCGTGGAACACAGCGTCTGCACCAATCCATTCGTGCAGGACCTGAGATTGCATTAATTAGGGAGGCAGATACCCAGCCTAAACAGAGGCAAACGTCCCTTCCAGTCCACCCTAGCACTGGGGTTCCTTTCACGTGGAGTTTCGGGACACCCCCAAGTTCCTCACAGGACCCTCCACGGGATCTTAAGACCTCTGGTGAGTGGAACACAACCTCTGCCAGGCAGGTTCGAACAACTGATATCTGGCCACCTTCTGTGCAAGAAGAGAGCTTGCCTGCAGAAAGTACTCTGACCAATGAAGCTAAGGATAGAGTTACTCTGCTGATAGAGGCTAACAGAGTCACCTGAGGAACAAGCTCCTATCACAGACAACTATAACAACTAGCTTCAGAGATTACCAGATGGCGAAAGGCAAACATAAGAATCCTACTAACAGAAATCAATTCCACTAACCATCATCAGAAAGTAGCACTCCCAATCACCTAGTCCTGGGCACCCCAAAACATTCAAAAAGCAAGACCCAGACTTAAAAGCATAACTCATGGTGATGGTAGAGGACATCAATAAGGACTTTAATAACTCATTAAAGAAATACAGGAGTACACAGCTAAACAGGGAGAAGAACTTAAAGAGGAAACAGAAAAATTCCTAAAAGAATTGCAGGAAAACATGACCAAACAGGTGATGGAATTGAATAAAGCCATGCAAGACATAAAAAGGGAATTAGACACAATAAAGAAAACCCAAAGTGAGGCAACGCAGGAGATAGAAACCCTAGGAAAGAAATCTGGAACCATAGATGCAAGCATCAGCAACAGAATGCAAGAGATTGAAGAGAGAATTTCAGGTGAAGAAGATTCCATAGAGAACATCGGCACAATAATCAAAGAAAATACAGGTCGATACCACTGTCTTCTGCGAGAGATAATTTCGACCCGGAGCTCCTCTATTATGGCTCCACCATGTGGTCGACACCTCTGTCTCCTGTGGGAGATATGTGTCGGCCAGAGCTCCATCATCAAATTACCTCATGCTTTTACATTAAGATGGTCGTCTGTTCGTGATTCTTGGATGCACACCGAACAGGAATTGAGTGGGTGTTTCCCCACTAGGTTCTTTCATTTGGAGGTTCCACGGAGATCTGCATGACCCAGGAAACCCGAAAGACCCCTTGGAGCTGCATGCAGCTACAGGGCCGGACTGAGAACTTCAGCAACAGTGGCATGCACTGGCCGAGACAAGGCGCTACGTGGGAAACTGTGGCCCAGGAACACCGATATGGAGGTTTCCCTGGGATGCCTGCCCCACCACCACCACACATTTCACCACCTGCGGGACAGGCAAGAAAAGAAAGAGGGGCGAGGCCTGCGGGGGGTCCCACAGCGCTGACCTCTCCTGGCTTCCTAGGGCCAACTAGAATCACCTCTTCTGCCGCCTTCCCCTGCATCCCCGAGTTGGCCTGACACAGCCATCTGTGAGAGCTGCCTTCCCTTCCCTGCCTCACATGTTTTCTCTTCTAGGGTGGTCTCACCCTAAGCTGCTAACCGCGAGGGAGATATCTGCCCACTTAAAACTTCTGTCCCAGGTAAAGAGCACATACAAGTCTAATCACCAGGCTCTGACAAATGCATATAGAGGTCTAGAAAAAGGTGAGCTTAGATTGTAAGAAAAAGCAAAGCTTCGGCAGACTGAGGAGAAATAGATAATAGTAAAAATAGAGATAAAAGAGATTAGAGAGGTCCGAGATGAGAGAGATACCCCAAATGAAAAATATTTAGAGTAAAACCAGTAAGTAAGAGGCAGAAAAGGCATATTTCAAACGGAGAGAGAGAGAGAGAGAGAGAGAGAGAGAGAGAGAGAGAGAGAGAGAGAGAGAGAGAGAGAGAGAGGGAGAGAGAGAGAGAGAGAGAGAGAGAGGCGAGAGGCAAAAAAAGAGAAGATAAGAGGGATCGTAAACAAGAGAGAAATTTGACTAGAATCTTGGCCACAGTGATAAGAGAAAAAGAAAAAAACAAGATCTAGACAAGAAATCTGGGCAACAGAAGACTGAGCCTCAGCTAAAAAGGCTCAGCTGTTTCAGATTAAAGTTACTTATTTAAAATACACCTTTGGAGATGGGAAGCAGTGGCTAAATAAAGACAAAAAAAAAAAAAAGTCTATAACTACACCAAGGCAAGTAAGAAAATTCTTGGGCACCGC
Organism: Mus caroli; assembly: GCF_978045245.1. Classification (NCBI taxonomy): domain Eukaryota; kingdom Metazoa; phylum Chordata; class Mammalia; order Rodentia; family Muridae; genus Mus; species Mus caroli. Next base: position 2,504,026 of record NW_028227277.1, on the reverse strand, counting down.
TGGTTTCTGCAGGCTCGGGATACCTGGGTTGGCTACCTTAGCTGCCCGTTGTACCCCCTAACCAAGGAAGGGGAAGTGTCTGTGTAGACCCCAGATCACCAGAAAGCCTTTAGTGAAATAAAAAAAGGCCCTAATGATGGCCAGCCTTTGCCTGACCTAACCAAGCCTTTCACTCTTTATGTAAAAGAGAGATCACTGGTCACCAAAAGAATCCATACACAGACTTTAGGACTTTGAAAAAGGCCAGTGGCTTACCTATCCATGAAGTTAGACCCTGTTGCCAGCAGGTGGTTTTCTTGCCTACAAGCTACTGCTGCAATAGCTCTACTTATCAAAGATGCTGATAAGCTCACTTTGGGACAGCAAATAACTGTAGTGGCACCCCACACACTTAAAATCATTATCCAAAACCCTCCTGACTGATAGATGACTACCAATGCTCCTGTGACACATTATCAGAGCTTTTTGTTAACTGAACTAGTGAACTTCGCTCCACCTGCTGTCCTCAATCTTTACCCTACTGCCCAAGACTTCACATACTCATCCCTGCGCTGACATTCTGATAGAAAAAACTGGTACTCAAAATGATCTGAAGGATCAGATCATTCTTGGTCTGAGAGTTCAAGCTGTTACACGAATGGCAGTAGCCTTACAGTTAAAAGACTGACATGGCCAATGTGATAGCCAAAAAGATCCTAAAAGAAATCTTCCCAAGGTAATGGACCAGCCTTCCTTGCCCAGGTAAATCAAGGACTGGCCAAGATATTAGAGATTAGTTAAAAGTTACATTGTGCATACAGGCTCCAAAGCTCAGGACAGGTAAAAAAAAATAAATAAATAAAAATAAATTCTAAAAAAAAAAAAAAAAAAAAAAAAAAAAAAAAAAAAAAAAGAAAATACAAAACGCAAAAGGATCCTAACTCAAAACATCCAGGAAATCCAGGACACAATGAGAAGATCAAACCTACAGATAATAGGAGTTGATGAAAATGAAGATTTTCAACTTAAAGGGCCAGCAAATATTTTCAACAAAATTATAAAAGAAAACTTCCCAAACCTAAAAAATGACATGCCCATGAACATACAAGAAGCCTACAGAACTCCAAATAGACTGGAACGGAAAAGAAATTACTCCCGACACAATAATCAGAATAACAAATGCACTAAATAAAGATAGAATATTAAAAGCAGTAAGGGAAAAAGATCAAGTAACATATAAAGGCAGGCCTATTAGAATTACAACATTCTTCTCATCAGAGACTATGAAAGCCAGAAGATCCTGGACAGATGTCATGCAGACACTAAGAGGAAACAAATGCCAGCCCAGGATACTATACCCAGCAAAACTCTCAATTCCTATAGATGGAAAAACCAAAGTATTCTATGATATAACCTATTTCACAAAATATCTTTCAATGAATCCAGCCCTTCAAAGTATAATAAAGGGAAAACACCAATATAAGAACGGAAACTAATACCAACAAAAGCAAGAAAGAAATCCTTCAACGAATGTAAAAGAAGACAGCTGCAGGAACAGAATCCTAACTTTAAACAACAAAAATAACAGGAAGCAACAATTAATTTTATGTAATTTCTCTTAACATCAATGTACTCAATTCCCCAATAAAAACACATAGACTAATATACTGGCTGCCCCAACAGAATCCAACATATTGCTGCTTATAGGAAACACATTTCACGGAAAAAGGCAGACACTACCTCAGAATGAAAGGCTGGAAAACAATTTTCCAAGCAAATGGTCTGAAGAAAAAGCTGGAGTAGCCATTCTAATATCGAATAAAATCGACTTCCAACCTAAAGTTTTCAAAAAAGACAAGGACGGAAACTTCATACTCATCAAAGGTAAACTCCTCCAAGAGGAACACTCAATTCTGATTATCTATGCTCCAAATGCAAGGACAGCCGCATTCATTAAAGATGCTTTAGTAAAGCTCAAAGCACACATTACACCTCACACAATAATAGTGGGAGACTTCAACACACCACTTTCATCAATGGACAGATCATGAAAACAGAAACTAAACAGGGACACAGTGAAACTAAGAGAAGTTATGAAACAAATGGACCTAACAGATATCTACAGAACATTTTATCCTAAAACAAAAGGATATACCTTCTTCTCAGCACCTCATGGGACATTCTCCAAAACTGACCATATAACTGGTCACAAAACAGGCCTCAAAAGATATAAAAATATTGAAATTGTCCCATGCATCTTATCAGATCACCATGGACTAAGGCTGATCTTCAATAACAACATAAATATTAGAAAGCCAACCTTCACGAGGAAACTGAACAACACTCTTCTCAATGATACCTTGGTCAAGGAAGGAATAAAGAAAGAAATTAAAGACTTTTTAGTGTTTAATGAAAATGAAGCCACAACATACCCAAACCTATGGGACACAAAGAAAGCATTTCTAAGAGGGAAACTCATAGCTCTGAGTGCCTCCAAAAAAAAAAAAAAAAAAAAAAAAAACCTAGAGAGAGCACACACTAGCAGCATGACAAAACATCTAAAGGCTCTAGAACAAAAGGAAGCAAATTCACCCAAGAGGATTAGACAGCTGGAAATAATCAAACTCAGGGGCGAAAACAACCAACTGGAAACAAGAAGAACTATTAAAAGAATTAACCAAACGAAGAGTTGGTTCTTTGAGAAAATCAACAAGATTAATAAACCCTTAGCCAGACTCACTATAGGGCACAGGGACAGCATCCTAATTAACAAAATCAGAAATGCAAAGGAAGATAATCAACATATCCTGAAGAAATCCAAACACTATCAGATCCTTCTACAAAAGGCTACACTAAAAAAAAACTGGAAAACCTTAACGAAATGGATAAATTTCTTTTTTTTTTTTTTTTTGGTTTTTCGAGAGAGGATTTCTCTGTATAGTCCTGGCTGTCCTGGAACTCACTTTGTAAACCAGGCTGGCCTCGAACTTGGAAATCCGCCTGCCTCTGCCTCCCAAGTGCTGGGATTAAAGGCGTGCGCCACCACGCTCGGCTGAAATGGACAAATTTCTAGACAGATACCAGATCAAGTTAAGGATCTAAACATTCCCATATCCCCTAAAGAAATAGTATCAGTCATTAATAGTCACCCAGCCAAAAAAAGCCCAGGAGCAGATGGGTATAGTGCAGAGTTCTATCACACCTGCAAAGATCTAATTTCAATTCTGCACAAACTGTTCCACAAAATAGAAGTAGAAGGTACGCTACCCAACTCATTCAATGAAGCCACAATTACTCTGATTCCTAAACCACAAAAAGATTGAACAAAGATAGAGAACTTCAGACCAATTTCCCTTATGAATATTGATGCAAAAATACTCAATAAAATTCTCGCTAAACGAATCCAAAAAAACATTAAAGCAATCATCCATACTGACCAAGGAGGTTTTATTCCATGGATGCAGGGATGGTATAATATACAGAAATCCATCAATGTAATCCGGTATATAAACAAACTCAAAGACAAAAACGACATGATCATCTCGTTAGATGCGGAGAAAGCATTTGACAAAATCTAACACCCATTTATGATAAAAAATCTGGGAAAGATCATTAATTCAAGGCCCATACCTAAACCTGATAAAAGCAATCTACAGCAAACCCGAAGCCAACATCAAAGTAAATGGTGAGAAGCTTTAAGCAATCCCACTAAAATCAGGGACATAACAAGGCTGTCTACTCTCTCCCTACCTATACAACATTGTACTTGATGTCCTAGCCAGAGAAATTAGACAACAAAAGGAGATCAAGGGGATACAAATTGGAAAAGATGAAGTTAAAATATCAATTTTTGCGGATGATATGATAGTATATATAAGTGACCCTAAAAATTCCACCAGAGAACTCCTAAACCTGATAAACAGCTTCGGTGAAGTAGCTGGATATAAAATTAACTCAAACAAGTCAATGGCCTTTCTCTACACAAAGGATAAACAGGCTGAGAGAGAAATTAGGGAAAAAACACCCTTCTCAATAGTCACAAATAATATAAAATACCTTGGCGTGACTAAACTAAGGAAGTGAAAGATCTCTATGATAAGAACTTCAAGTCTCTGAAGAAAGAAATTAAAGAAGATCTCAGAAGATGGAAAAATCTCCCATGCTCATGGATTGGCAGGATCAACATTGTAAAGATGGCTATCTTGCCAAAAGCAATCTACAGATTCAATGCAATCCCCATCAAAATGCCATCTCAATTCTTCAACGAATTACAAAGAGCAATCTGCAAGTTCATCTGGAATAACAAAAAACCTAGGATAGCAAAAACTCTTCTCAAGAATAAAAGAACCTCTGGTTGGATCACCATTCCTGACCTAATGTTGTACTACAGAGCAATTGTGATAATAACTGCATGGTACTGGTATAGTGACATACAAGTAGACTAATGGAACAGAATTGAAGACCCAGAAATGAACCCACACACCTATGGTCATTTGATCTTCGACAAGGGAGCTAAAACCATCCAGTGAAAGAAAGACAGCATTTTCAACAAATGGTGCTGGCACAACTGGTGGTTATCATGAAGAAGAATGTGAATATATCCATTCTTATCTCCTTGTACTAAGGTCAAATCTAAGTGGATCAAGGAACTCCACATAAAACCAGAGACAGTGAAACTTATGGAGGAGAAAGTGGGGAAAAGCCTCGAAGATATGGGCACAGGGGAAAAATTCCTGAATAGAACAGCAATGGCTTGTGCTGTAAAATTGAGGATTGACAAAAGGGACCTCATGAAACTGCAAAGCTTCTGCAATGCAAAAGACACTGTCAGTAAGACAAAAAGGCCACCAACAAATTGAGAAAGAATCTATACCTATCGTAAATCAGATAGGGGACTAATATCCAATATATATAAAGAACTCAAGAAGGTGGACTCCAGAAAATCAAATAACCCCATTAAAAAATGGGGCTCAGAGCTAAACAAATAATTCTCACCTGGGGAATACTGAATGTCAGAGAAGCACCTTGTCTTAGTCAGGGTTTCTATTCCTGCACAAGCATCATGACCAAGAAGCCAGTTGGGGGAGGAAAGCGTTTATTCGGCTTACACTTCCATGCTGCTGTTCATTACCAAAGGAAAACAGGACTGGATCTCAAGCAGGTCAGGAAGCAGGAGCTGAGCAGAGGCCATGGAGGGATGTTCTTTTACTGGCTTGCTTTCCCTGGCTTGCTCAGCCTGCTCTCTTATAGAACCAAGACTACCAGCACAGAGATGACACCGCCCACAAGGGGCCTCCCCCCTTGATCACTAATCGAGAAAATGCCTTACAGTTGTATCTCATGGAGGCATTTCCCAACTGAAGCTCCTTTCTCTGTGATAACTCCAGCTGTGTGAAGCTGACACAAAACTAGCCAGTACACACCTGAAAAAATGTTCAACATCCTTAATCATCAGAGAAACGCAAATCAAAACAACCCTTAGATTCCATCTCAAACGAGTCAGAATGGCTAAGATCAAAAATTCAGGTGACAGCAGATGCTGGCGAGGATGTGGAGAAAGGGGAACACTCCTTCATTGTTGGTTGGATTGCAAGCTTTACAAACACTCTGGAAATCTGTCTGGCAGTTTCTCAGAAAATTGACCATAGTACTACCAGAGGATCCCGCAATACCTCTCCTGGGCATACATCCAGAAGATATGCAAACCAGTAAGAAGGATAGATGCTCCATTATGTTCATAGCAGCCCTATTTAAAATAGCCAGAAGCTGGAAAGAAAACAGATGCCCCTCAAAACAGGAATAAATACAGAAAATGTGATATATTTACACAATGGAGTACTACTCAGCTATTAAAAAGAATGAATTTATGAAATTCCTAGGAAAATGGTTGAGCCTGGAGGGCATCATCCTTAGTGAGGTAACATAATCACAAATGAACTCAAATGATATGGACTCACTGATAAGTGGATATTAGCCCAGAAACTTAGCATACCCAAGATACAAGAGACAATTTGTAAAACACATGAAACTGAAAAATGAAGATCAAAGTGTAGACACTTTGCCCGTTCTTAGAATTGGGAGCAAAATACCCATGGAAGGAGTTACAGAGATAAAGTTTGGATCTGAGACAAAAGGATGGACCATCTAGAGACTGCCATATCCAGGGATCCATCTCATAATTAGCCTCCAAATGATGACACCATTGCATACACTTGCAAGATTTTGCTGAAAGACCCTGATATAGCTGTCACTTGTGAGACTATGCGGGGCCTAGCAAACACAGAAGTGGATGTTCACAGTTAGCTATTGGATGGAGCACGGGGCCCCCAATAGAGAAGCTAGAGAAAGTACCCAAGGAGCTAAAGAGGTCTGCAACCCTGTAGGTGCAACAACATTATGAACTAACCAGTACACCGGAGTTCTTGAGTCTAGGTGCGTATGTATCAAATGATGTCCTAGTTGTCCATCACTGGAAAGAGAGGAACATTGGACACACAAACGTTATATGCCCAAGTACAGGGTCCAAAAAAAAAAAAAAAAATGGGAATGGGTGCGTAGGGAAATGTGGGAGAGGGGGGAGGGTTTAGGGGACTTTTGGGATACCATTGGAAATGTAATTGAGGAAAAATGTAATAAAATATATTTAAAAAGAGAATAAACAAGAATTATGCTGAATAAAGAAAAAAAAAAAAGAAAAAAGAAAAAAGGAATGTCCAAAAGCCTCTAAGGAAGATGAAGAGCCTAGAGTTCCTGTTGAAGATAAAGAAATTCCCAGAGACT
>NW_028227277.1:2429767-2492267 GCF_978045245.1 Mus caroli | reverse complement strand
ATGGCAACTTGTCCCAACTCTATCATAGAACATGAGCTTTCAAACAGAAGTAAAGGGTAGGAGGGGAAGGAGATTGCCTTACCAATAGTCAGAAAGGTCTGGCTTTGGCCAGGACCATGGAAACTGCTTTGCAGTGGCCCTTGTGCTGGGATCTCAGAGATCTCCTGGACAGGTTCTATTATCTGAAGTTTGGGTAGACTCACAGGGGTTTTGGATTGTGTGACAAACATACTCATCTACATCAGTTCTTCCAGGAGTATGTCACACATGTTGATCTGAAGAAAATTTCAGAACCCATCATTCCACTGAAATGCAGCTCCTTTTACCTCACAGGAAGTACATCATTGGCCAGGAGCAATGGTAGGAGCTTTTACCTTTCCAGTAACCACTACAGACAACACACATAAAGGAGACAGTGGGGTCAAATACATTCCATACTCACAACAGATTTATACCTAAATGGCCACATTTCAATTACTCAAGTGCCGGGGGAGGCATGTGGATCCTAGACAGGTCATGACATGTCTAGACCCTTGAAGATGACATCTTCTATTTTCAACAAATCAGGAAGACAGGAAGAAAGCAAAAGCATTCAGTCATGCTACCTTCAGGAGGCAGAGTCCTTTGGCAGATTCCTGTCCATTCAGTCAACTGCCCTGAAGCTGAAGCTACTGCAAAGCAGCACCTGTCCCATGCTGAAGTGACGAATTCTCAGCTGGCTGCTCTCCCACAGACACTGTCCAGTGTACATCCAGGCCTTCCCTGTAAAGAGGCTTTGAGAAGTGGTTCTGAGCACAAAGCACTACTACCTTCCTTCTGAGGCCTTTGGGGTATGCTAATGTGAACTGCTATTGGAATTTAATGGGCCAGTGATGTGTATCACTCATGATGGAAAACTCTTCCTAAGCTCTCACAAATTCAGACATCTACACACCCCCCCCCCCCCATATTCATCATGCAGATCAGGAAAACTTAGGAAGAACCAGATACTGTTACATATTTTCCTGTCACTTAGATGTTCTTTGAATTCTTAACAGGAGGGAGAGCATCGCATTTGTTGTCCTTATTTACCCTAACCAAAGCTCATAGCTTTGCTGCTGGTTAGTAGTTACAGGAAGGTAAAAGCATCTATCCACTTAAGGATAACACATGACAAACATAAAGAGTATATAGCACAGGAAATTTGATGTTAACTTCTAACTGTCCTACCACAGTGAGTAATCAGAGATATAGGCATGGAACCATTTCATGGAAGACAATTTGAAGTGTCTTCAGGTAAAACAATGTCCAAGCACATTTATACAGAAGCAATAATAGTTTATAATAAACTATGTTCCCGTTCCCTCCTTTTATATGTTTTCTAGACTATCTGGCATTGCCTTTTCAAACTGTTCCATAAAGATCCAAGCAATACATATCTCCTCACTACAGTGATAATTGTAGTAACTGATGCTGCTCAAGAAATTCATTTACTGATAATAAATGAGGCATTGTCATTTGGGTGTTGTAGAGTGGGCATGGAGTCAGGAACTGTGGAGACTCTGTGACCTCATTTCTGAATCCAGCAGAAGAGAATGTTTAAAGGGCTCTGTGGAAGGCTAGGGGCTGTGGAATGACACAGAGACAGAATGGCTCATCCCGACCCAGCTGCCTGCCTCCATTTTTGGCCTGAGAACAAACAACCACAACCAATCTTCACCTTGTATCCTGGCTTCTTGTGATCTCTCTTGAGATCTTCTATCAGGGTGAGAAATCTTTGTCTAATTTCCAGGCTGAACTTCTGGGTCTTGGTGTTTGTATTGGGCAAAATAAACAAGAACTGCTCCAACAGGAGCAGAGTCAGGATCTGCTCCACAGAGTGTTACTGAGGCTTCAGCCACTGGAAACAAAGTCCCCAGAGTTTGCCGAAGGCCTCGTGAGGCCCATCTGCTTCATCATACTGGAACTGCCTGAAGTGCTAGACGAAGACTTCACAGGCTTCCATATCTCCAAGGCTGAGTAGAGGATCCCTGTGGGGCAGTAAATGGGTGCTTCCATTTTTCCCACTGGACGGCTCTTTCTTGGTCCTGGTGCTTCAGGTCTCAGGTCTTTCCTTGGGCCACCTGCAGCAGAGAGGAGGCCTCCGTGAGAAAGGAGACACGGGAGTGATAACTAACGTGTATATGGTTCCTGTCCTTTCAGCTTTCAGAACCTGATGCCAGACATGGTCTCTTCTCCAAAACATAAGTGTGCACATCCAACTCTGCACAGAGATGTCAAAAGTTATACAAAGCATGCCCACAAACCCTTTTTGCAGACTCCTTTGAACTGTGTGTAATAGTAGGTTAGCCACTGGCCTGTGTGGCTACTGAACTTGGAATTAGTGGAAGCTGGAAGCTTTTATTCCTACCCGCAAGTATCCCTGCAGAATGTTCTCTGCTATTAGGTAGCCATGTTCTGAGCAGTCCCATGGACTGCAGCTGGGAACACCTATCCTTCTGCAGAGACACATGACTAGAACACTGCCTCTTAGGATAAGAGTACTGTCTGTTCTCACATAGGGCCCAGGTTTCATTCTCAACACCCACACGGTGCCCACAACCATTTGTAATCAAGTTCAAGGGGATCCAACAAACTCTTCTATCCTCTCCAGATACCAGGCATGCATGTATGTATATAGTCAGTCATGCGTACAGGAACATAAAACATCCATACACAATTATAAGATACAAACATTAAAACTTTAAAAGAGGTGCAGGCATCTAATCCCACTCCTCACACAATAATGGTATCCAAGTGTTTCCAAATGAATGGAGGTCCCCAAAAGGGAAACAGCTACAGTTTCCCTGAGAAAGCCCTCCAGCTTTGAGTGTCCACTAGTAACCTTTGCAGTCAACCCTTCCTCTCTTGATCTTGTCACACCCACTAAGTGTAATGACTTCATGCCCACCTCTACCACTTTGTCTTTGCTATAACCTTCATAATAGTTTTTCTCGAAGGAAAAAAACAAACAAATACCATGTGAGGAGATGAATGTCATAAAAAATATCTCAGGAGTTCCTATTGTGAAATCAATACTCAGTTCACTCCATATCTGGAGACAGGGCCTATTCTAAACATCCCTCACACATCTGTGTGCTTATCTCCCACAGGAACTTAGGAGAGAGAGAGTAGTATTGTTCTTTCCCTTTGGTATGATGAGGGTTGAGGTAAAAAAAAAAAAAATCTTAGAGTCACTGAATTCATTGAAAGTGCTCAAAGACTGGTCTCCCCAGCTTTCAGGGCTTGTGCCTACTGTGGCATTGGAGAGCTTCTTTCTCTGGCTGGATTTCAACTTCTGCCCTTGTACCCTTTTTCCCTCTCCCCCTCAGTGACTCTTTTCCTTCCTTCCTGTTTCTGTTCCCTTTCCTAAAGCAGTTTCTTTTCTTGACATCTTCTCTAAAAGACTGGCCATGAAAATGACCTCAACCCCATTTCCCCTGTAACATTTCCTTGCAAAAGTGAAGAGATACCTAGCCTGTGCATTGGTGACTCAGAAACAACTATGAGCCTAACTACAAGGAGCCTGAAAGGATTATAGTATCCAGGCACATGGAAGAGGAAAAGCCTCTATGGAACCCTTAGAAGATTCTACTTTCCTTGATCTAGATATCTAGGCTTCCAAATGACGCCCTCTGGGTTGGTATCACCCAAGAGATGAGCATGTGATACATATCCATGATGTAATTTGAGAAACATATAAATGTTTACATATAAACACTTAAATGTAGACAATGCTGAAATCATCTACAAGCTTACTTAGTACAGTCATGGTTTACTTCATAAGACTAAGCAAAGCATTACAAAGAGAAATTGGGGTGAAGTGTCTCAAAGCTCTGGGAGAACAGATTAGTAATTTTGTAGTTTTTAAAATAAGTACCTTATTAAATATTTATAAGATAGGTGTTAGACTCCATATTTCTGAGACCCTAAGCCAAGAAATCTGTTGGTAAGCTCTGTCCCAGCTCTTTAGTGGCCAGAAACCCTCCTCCCTGTGATCCTAGGTCAAAGGCTACGTGATTAATTAGATCACACATTAATAGGTACTCTCCTCTTATGTGGTCAACATGAACATTTCATACCAAGCTGCAAACCCTTATTTCTCATATTTTGTATCCCCAAAATAAGGATTTAATTATTATAATTATTACAATTACTATTATTAGAAAAAATTACTATTATTATGACTAATAATAAAAATAGTAATATTATTATTATTATTACATTGTATGTATGAGGAATATGTGAGAATATGGCTGTACAAGTGGGTTGTGGTGCATGGGATGACTAGAGGGTGGCTTTTGGGAGTCTGAGATTCCTTCCCACTACCAAGGTTTTTTAGGATGGAACTAGGTACTCAAGATTGCACAGTGAGTGCTTTTACCTCCTACCACACACATTTGAAACCTTGTGCTCATTATAATTCACACCATTGTTTTTACCATGACACTGCCTGACTTCAAGTCCTATGAGACCTCTCATTATAACACACAGCAAACAATGCTTCCCCGGGCAGGTTGCAACCTGTCCCTGGCTCCTAGGTCCCACCCACCTGGTCTCCATCCTTCAAGTGAATATCCAAGCTTCAGTTATGCCAACTGCCACTCTCTATTGCACATCCTTTCTCCTGCCTCCCCCATTTACAGGAACTTTCAAAGACCTATTCAGAATCATTCACCTCACCTTATACTTAGGTACTTCATGAACTGGGGCTACCAAGAATGAATATCTTCTGTCCCTTGCTCCTAGACTTGACTGATCTGCTGTCTCCCTTTTTCAAATCACTCCATGCATCAAACACCTCATGGTGCTGGCCTAACATATCATCAGAAAAGAATCCCTTCTCAGAAAGCTGCCTCCTTTTCCCAACAGACCTATTTAGTAATGCAAAGAATCTAGCTACTTGTTGCCTATGGCAAGTCTTACTGACACTTCAGGGGTGGGGTTAGCCAGCATCTATCATTTGAGCCTGCAAGAGTCAGATGAGGGTCTGCCTAGCAGCTCATAGATACTCCCCCTCCGCCAGACCACCACCAATACACAGATTTCTCCACATTGTGCTTACTTTGAGTAACTCTGGAAGGAGCTAGATTTTTCTCTCTGGAATCTCTGTCCCTGACATGAGAGTCTAAGACTCACTGCTGTGTTCCAATGCTGAGAGATACAAAGGAGTTGCATTCTTCCTCACACTGGCTTCAATACAAGTTTCATTCTCCTTAGCCACATCTACCTTTTGAAGCTCCAATTGACCATATGTCACCTTCAGGAGGTACCTTTTGTATACACAGCTTAAGAAAGCTGGGTTTTAAGGGTCAGTGTGGAAAGGTCCTAGGTCCCTGTCTCCTGATTAGGTCAGGGTTAGTGAGGTCAAACAAAGGCAGGGAAACCACACAATACTGTATGGAGCATAAATGTCTTCCTTAAAATTTGAATAAGACATTGGAAACACAAAGACTGACAGTATAACCAGTAAAATGGTACTAAGACAGAATAATTTCAGCACTTAGGGGGCAGAGGCAGGAAAGTCTCCATGACATGGAGACTAGCCTGATATGTATAGTGAGTCCCAGGCCTGCCAGGGCTCAATACTAACACCCTATCTGTCTGTGTTAGGTCTCTCAACTAATTAGGAGCAGTCATAGCCTCCTTGTAATTCTTTTTTATCTTTTTTTTTCATTCAGTCTCATAGAAAAAACAAAAAGACAGCAGCTTGTTGTAAGATAAAACTCAAAGGTAAAGCTTCCTGATAACTCTTCCCATGTAGACTTCAACAGTGCTCCTCAACTCCTCCCAAAATACTATACGATTAAACTGGCATTGAACATGTACTTGAATTATCTGCAAAGTTTTAAAGAAATTGGGAAAAAAATGTAAAAACCCTAAGATCCAAATGAAAATGCAAGTACTTATGTTTTGAATCTAAGACATAAAAACAAGATGATCACTGGCAACTATGAGTGCTTATGTTAAACAAAAAGAGTGTTCAAATATATGCATATACAAACACATCCATATATATGCCTATATAATATGTTATATATTATATACATTTTGAATATTAAATATGTTAACAAATATATAATGATATATATTGAATATATCTTGTATATTATATATATAATATAAATTTGTGCGTTCATATGTGTAAGGTTTGTGTGTGTGTGTGTGTGTGTGTGTGTGTGTTTGGTTTTATGCATGTGTGTAAGCCCAAGGTCAGATTGATTCACTATCAATATCTTAAACCATTATGGAAAAAAGAGCAATAATTCTCAAACTATTTCCAATAACTAGGAAAAAAAAAGAAGCAGTACCAAATACATTTTATAAAGCTGGTATTACTATGATTCCAACAATCAGAGGATACAACAAAAACTAGACCATTTTTCCTGATAAACACAAAGGCAAAAATAATCTACAAAATACTTAATAATCAAATTTTAGAACACATTAAAAAGACCCTACCCATGGTCAAGTTGACTTTAACTTAAGAATTCCAATCAACATACTTCTAGAGCAAATATAACAGGGACAGAAATCACATGATTATCTCAATAGGTGAGGTAAAGGACTTTTCGAAGTTCAACATCCCTTCTTGGTACGAACTCTGGGAAAAAATATGGATAGAAAAAAGAGATTTCCGTATAAACAACTCCATATAGGCTATATTCAGCAAACATAGAGCCAATTATAATCAATCATATAAATTATAATATATAATTTTATATTATATTAATATATTAATAATGGTTAATTAATAATTGACTGAGAATATATTATTATATTAACAATATAATTAACAACATACTTATAATATAGGAATATGTTATGGTAAACCATATAAAAATGTCTATTTAGGCTATATATAAGAAAACGATAGCCAACAATAATAATTAATATAAATTGTATTATATGTATATATTATATATTTATATATTTATATTATAAAATTAATAATGATGTACTGATCACATAATTATAATTTATGAATAATAGTATTATAATGTTAGAATAATATTATTAGAATATATTATATTAATAATATTAATAGTATAATTATAATAGAGAAATATGATAAACCATATAAAAATCTCCATGTAGGGTACATGTAACAAACCTATAGTCAATAATCATAAATCATATAAATCACAATATATCAATATATTAATAATATATTCTTAATAATTAATTGATCATACAATAATAACGTGTGGTTATAATATATTATAGTAACATTATAGTAATATGATATAGTAATAATATAATTATAATATATGATTATGTTAAAATAAAACATATAAAAAATGTCCATTTAGGATATATGTAACAAACCTATAGCCAATTATATTAAATCATATAAATTACAATATATTTATATATTACACATTTATATATTAATAATATTTATTTAATAATTTACTGATAATATGATTACATGTGGTTTAAATATAGTAATAATATAATTAATGTAGTGATTGATAATGTAATTATAATATATAAGTGTAACATAATAAACTATATAAAATTTCCTTACCGGCTATATGTAATTAACCTATAGCCAATTACAATAAACTGTGGAAAATTGAAAACATTCCTTCTAAAATCAAGAAACAAAGCCATGTACTCTTTCCAGTAGTATTTAATACATTGATTAGAATCTTGCCTAGAGAACAAGGAAAAAAAATAATAAAAGGGATTCAAATAGAGAAATTTGAAGTCACATAATTTAATAATAAATAGCATAATCTGACATGAAAAAACCCTAGAGACCTTCTAGAAAGCTCTTATATCAGATGTATAAATTCAACAAAATAATGTATAGTCAGGATATAAGAACTAGTGTTTTTTCTATACCAATAATATAATTTAAAATATAATATAATATAAAAATATATTATGATAAAGGACAAGTTAATCAGGAGGGGAGAACTCCATTCATTCCAGATTCTTAAAGTTAAAGGAAGACCTGGGTTTGGGGTATTGTGCTGTGATAATTGCAGCATTCAGAAAACTAATACATGGAAAACTGCTGTGACTTGGAAGCCAACCTGGGCTACATTGTGAATACCAAACCATACAGTCTTAAAAATAAAATACCTAAGAATAAATCTATCCAAGGTGATGAAAACTGAAAAACATTGTAAAAAGAAACCAAATTCATGAAAATGGGAACATTTCCCTCTTCTTAGATTAGAAGATTAAGATTGTGAAAATGGCACTTCTGCCAGAAAGTGTCTGCAAGGTTAATATAATCCTCATCAAAAATGACACAATGCCATTCTTCACAGAACTTGAAAAAGAAAAAATAAAAATTCATATTTAAATACAAAACATCTCTGATTTTCCAAAGCAATCTTAAACAGAAGGAAATTGCATAGATGGATCACAATAATCAATTTAAATTTCCAATAATATGATAGGCAGGGGTGGTGCATGTCTTCAATCCTGGCACTTGGATGTTAGATGCCAGTGGATTTCTGAGTCCAAGGCCAGCCTGGTCTACAGAGTGATTTCCAGGACAATCAAGGCTACACAGTGAAACGCTGTCTCCACAAAGAAAAAAACAACCACAACAACTACAACAAATCCAGTAAAGAGCTATAGTAACAGTCACATGCTGACACAATAAAGAAAATCCATGAACAAAATAAAGGATGCAGAGGTGAACCCACAGCTACAGCCATTTTGTTTTCACATTGCTGTTAAAAATATTCATTGATGAACAAGAAAATGTCTTCAAGAAATGGTAATAAAACCAGAAATGTTGATGTGGATAATCCCAGTACTTTGGGAGGTAGAGGTAAGGAAAAAAGGGATTCAAGATCATTCTTCACTACATAGGCTGTCCCCAAAACCCAAAACCCCAAAAAGGAAAGTAAAGAAACTAAAGAGGAAAAATAAATGGGGCTGGCAAAAAATTGAGTGTTTATATGTCAAAGAACAAAACTAAAACTGTGTCCCTCACTCTGTCCAAAAGTGTTCAAAATGGATCCATCATCTTTTTGTTTGTTTGTTTGTTTGTTTGTTTGTTTGATTTTTGTTTTTTCCAGAAAGGATTTCTCTGTGTAGCCTTGGCTGTCCTGGAACTTACTTTGTAGATCAGGCTGGCCTGGAACTCAGAAATCTGCCTGTCTCTGCCTCCCAAGTACTGGGATTAAAAGCATGAGCCACCAAGCGTGGCTGGACCCATGATCTTAAGATGACACATGAAACCCAAACTGCTAAAGGAAAATAAAATTACAATATCCCACTTTAAGCACAATCAAGGAGTTTCTGAAAAGGACCCCAAATAGCAACTTATTTTATGTTTATTCAGCAATAAAGAATAAAAAATTTAGTAAACTAGATGGGGATGGAGGTCAGGTTAAACGAAGTAAGCTTAGTTCTTTTCTGTCTAAGGTCTGAGGGAATTTAAAATAGTCACATATAGCTCAAAAAAATAGTACAAGAATTGACAAATGTCATTACATGACAGTAAAAGATTCCAGTCTCCAAAGGAAGCAAGTGGCAAAGGAGAATGAAGAGGAAGCCTACAGGACAGGAAAAAGTTAAAAAATAAAAATATTAACTTTGCCAACCACATTTGTAAAAATATTAATCTGGACAAATCTATAAAGAACCTCAAAACTTAAGGAAAATTATCTCATCACTGGATGGGTTAATGAGTTAATAGATAATACTCAAAACAGCACATACAAGTCACCAATAAATACATGTAAAACATTCAACATCTTTAGCTATCAGAGGAAGACAAATTAAAGCTAAATTGAGATCTAACAGCAGTCAGAACAATTACTATCAAACAAACAGCAATAAGTACTGGTGAGTATGTGGGGAAAAACATTATATATTGTTGGATAAAAACCTAACTACTTCTGGGTTGTGGTGGTGCATGCCTTTAACCTCCTACTAGGGAAGCAGAGGCCTTTTACTCTCTGTGAGTTCCTGAAGAGAAAGTTCTGGACAGCCAGTACTTCTCAGAGAAACCCTGCCTCAAGGATGAAAGGAAGAAAGGGAAAAAGACAACCAAAGGAAACCAAACTAGCACATTAGCTATAGAAATTGCTCTTTGAAAGTTAAATATTTAAAAAAGTAACTAAAAGGTAATAATATTTAAATTAAAGCTGTTAGAACTACCATATGAAGAAGGCACACCAGTGAATTTATATATAATTTTCTTCACTATTTATACATGCACACCAAATGTATAAACTATGGAGTTTTATGCATCTATGAAGAAATAAAATTTTCATTAAACTGGATGGAACTGAGTCCTTTTGTCTGGTCACTGAGAGACTGACCTTGCTCCAGTGTGAAAGTGCATAAGCAATGCAAACTGGACTTGTATTTTTTATCTTTTTTTTTTTGGAGGGGGTAGGGCAGATGGGTGGGGGCAGACCTAGGAGTACTAGGAAGAGACTTTGCTTGGGGTTCATGACATGAAATTAACAATAATCAATAAAAATATGAAAAAAAATCTGGACAGATATATAAATCATAAGATTGTTAAGAGGGAACAATCAAGATCCTTCCCGCCTAGGATCTGAGGCAATCTAAAACACAGTCACCAAGTAACTGGCCCATCATCGTTATGAGGTTAGTCAGCTTGGCTACCTCGCACCCAGGTCATGCCCCCTCCGTGTTCCCAATCAAGCCATTTGCTTTCATTTTAGTTCTCTTGTGTGTCCATACTGTCAAGGGCAAGCCTTGTGCTGGTTGTCATCAGAGTACAACTTTACCTAAGACAGTTTGTTTTTTCCTTGTTATGGTGGGTTCCAGAGAGAGAGGTCAGCATGTAAGGATTTCCTACCAGGGAACATCTACTTACCAGGCGACCTCAACTTACCAAACCGTGCAATTTGCATCCTAAAGTTAGTAAAGTCACAGGCTCCATTGAGGTCAAAGTTTGCTTTATCCTTAAAGCCACAGTACTGTCTGTCTGCTTGCAAGGCCCCTTCTCTGAGTAATAAACGACCCCACATGCTAAACTCCACTCCACACATCACCGGCCCGACTCTGTCTCCTTCCCAATTCCCAGAAGCAACCTCATCTCCTTGTTGTCAACCATCCAGTAGCCACTCAGTCCTCAGCAAAGATAATGATGTTGCAGGAACAGTCAGCTTCACGGCCTTCTTCCCAACTTCAGGTCTAACAGGGACTCTCGTGTCTCAGGCACCTCAGGAACTGATGCTACTGGGAGTGGGAGGTGGGGCGCTAAAAACTAGTTCCTTTCCTCCTAGACCTGACTGGTCCCTTGTGTCACGTTCTGCTCTGGAACATCAGAGCTCCTCAGATCGGCCATATACTGGCTGGCCTCAGCTTACCCCGAGGCAAAGTTATTAAGTAATTAGGTTTTGAAGACTGCTCCAGAAATATCTCCCCTTTGCCATCAGTAAAGTGTCTTGGAGCTAAGAAGGGTCTGGCCCAATAGTCACACAGACTTAACAGCTATCCTGTGCTGAATCTGAGCCTGCTCAGAGACTGGGGTACAGCAGTAAATATCAATGATCCTCTCCTGATAATTATCTACAACCTGAGGAAAGAAAGAATTTCCTTTCCCTGCCATCAACCATCCAGATCTCTGCTTTGCACTTACTTGTAGGTGACTGGCTCTCATTACAGTGGGCTTGGACTGAGTTCCATGTGGCTTCCTCAGGTTCTTTTGTCTTTTGAAGCAAAAAGTGAGCCTGCATACCTTCAGGAATCACTCATTTCACATGTGTCTTCTACAGCTAAAATGACCTTGTGAATGTCCACTGAAGAGAACTGAGCTAGTGGGGTCAACAAAAGGTCAGATTCAGGCTTTCTAAGTCTCTGATGGAAGTTTCCTCCTGGAAATATGAAGGGCAGACACAGGGACCTCCGGAAAAATCTTTTAATATTTTCAACAAATCTGTGCTTTGTGATCACGTCTCTAAAATTTTCTTAAGCATTTGTTATTTTTATTTTTTTAAAGGAGCCCTCCAACAGAAATTTCTGGTGGGGAAGATGTAATATTTTTAGCCTTTCTTTCCACCTGTAAGTGAAACAGCAAAATCCCCTACTTTTTTGTTTCTCCAGAATTTAAGGTATAATTAAGGAGTTCTTTAGTTTGCTAAAGACTTCAAAAGTGGCAATTTTGAACCATAATGGACTTTTGCACACAGGGTGAGATGATGACGCCTTGTTCAACATTATGGAAAGGAAGTAGACAGATCTCCTTAAGTCCCTAGGGCCCCTTTACAACAGTTTGGAAAATGTTATTTACTCATCTCTGAATTGAATGAAAAGATGTATTTTCAATAAAAAGTATTTTCCCAAAAGCTAGATGTTGGTACAAAAGACCAGTTTATAAACTGATTTTTTTAAAAGAATCATATAGTATACAAAGGACAAATATGAAAGGTTTCAAACTCGGAAGAATTTCATTTTGAAAGTATGGTAAGAACCCTAGAGTTAATAATCATGAACACAGAACACAACATGTAGCAAACAAAAGTACAAAGTACACTCCAATAGGCCAGCAGGCATAAAATTAGGGAATGTAAGGATCTTTATAATGGAGTACAATTCCTCCCCCATTCTCCATGGAAACAAACAGACTCCCTGTTGTCTCCAAAGACTTTGAGTAGGGAATCATCCAGCATCCTTTCTCTTCCATTTGATTAAAGCTGACTCTAAGACCTGCCAAGATTCCAGGACAGGAAAATTGGACTCCCTTATCCACTTTGGTATGTGTGTTTCCAGTTAGTGTTACAAATGATCACATCTTTAGACAACTAAAACAGAGCTTATCTATTCTAGTACAATTCCAGAAGGCAGAAAGTGTAAAACTCAAGGGGTTAGCTAGTTTTACTCATGCCTGGAACTGTTGTTGGCAACCTATAGGTTGCAAGTCCTTGTGACACTTTCACAGGAGTTGTCTAAGACTATCTGTATGTCAGATAATTATGTCACGATTCCTAACACTAGGAAATTACAGTTATGAAGTTGTAAAAAATAATTTTATTGTTGGGACTCCCCACAGAATAAGATAATATATATTTGTAGGAACTGCAGCATCAGGAAGGTGGAGAACAACACTCTGGAACCTTGAAGACCAAAAGCATGCTGTGCCTCCCAGCCTTGCCTTGGCATCAGTCTTAGATCTGCTTCTGACTCTGCTCTTATTGCTTCGGTTTGTTTCTTCTGATCATATGGGGATAACCTATATATTATAGTCAAATGCCCTATCTGAGGACATGATCAAATCCAGTTTGTGAAACAATGTGCTATAGTATCATAAGGACAGGGCTGTCTTTGGGAGCAGTGCTCTTCTGCATTCCTCTGTGTGCTTTGATTTCTTTAATTTTTTTCTGCTATGAAGTTATTGTTCCCCAGTATTATTTTATTTTATTTTATTTTACTTTATTTTACTTTATTTTATTTTATTTTATTTTACTTTATTTTACTTTATTAGATATTTTCTTTAATTAAATTTCAAATGTTATTCCCTTTCCTGGTTTCCCCTCCAAATACCCCATATCCCATCCATCCTCTCTCTACTCACCAACACAACCAATCATACTTCCCTGTCCTGGCATTCCCCTACACTGGGGAATGGAGCCTTCTCAGGACCAGGAGCCTCTCATTCGTGTCCAACTAGACCATCCTCTGCTTCATATGTGGCTGTAGCCATGGGTCCCTCCTTATGTACTCTTAGATTGACATTTTTATTATTATTATTATGTATTTATTTCATTTACATTTCCAATGCTATCTCAAAAATCCCCCACACCCTCCCACACCTACACACCCATCCACCCACTCCTACCTTTTGGCCCTGGCATTCCCCTGTACTGAGGTATGTAAGGTCTGCATGCTCAATGGGCCTCTCTTTCCACTGATGTCCTACCAGGCCATCTTCTGATACATATGCAGCTAGAGACATGAACTCTGGAGGAGTACTGGTTACTTCATATTTTTGTTCCACCTAGAGGATTCCAGATGCCCCAAGCTCACTGGGTACTTCCTCCAGCTCCTTCTTTGGGGACCATGCGATCCATCCAATAGCTGACTGTGAGCATCCACTTCTGTGTTTGCTAGGCCCTGGCATAGTCTCACAAGGGACAGATATATCAGGGTACTTTCAGCAAAATCTTGCTAGTGTATGCAATGTTGTCAGGGTTTGAAGGCTGATTATGGGATGGATTCCCGGGTATGCCAGTCTCTAGATGGTCCATCCTTTTGTCTCAGCTCCAAACTCTAACTTTGTAGCTACTTCCATGTGTGCCTTGCTCCCAATTCCAAGAAGAGGCAAAGTATCCACACCTTGGTCTTCCTTCTTTCCAATCTTCATATGTTTAGCAAATTGTATCTTATATCTTGGGAATTCTAAATTTATGGGCTTATATCCACTTATTATCCAGTGAGTACATATCATGTGAGTTCTTTTGTAATTGAGTTACCTCACTCAGGATGATGCCCTCCAGGTCCATCCATTTGCCCAGGAACTTCATACATTCATTTATTTAATAGCTGAGTAATACTCCATTGTATAAATGTACTACATTTTCTGTATCCATTCCTCTGTTGAGGAGCATCTGGGTTCTTTTCAGCTTCGGGCTATTATAAATAACACTGCAATGAACATAGTAGAGCATGTGTAGAGCATTCTTACTGGTACGAGTATCTTCTGGATATTTGCCCAGGAGAGGTATTGTGGGATCCTCCTTTAGTACTATGTCCAATTTTTTGAGGAAACACCAGATTATTTCCAAAGTGGTTGTATGAGCTCGAATTCCACTAACAATTGAGGAGTGTTCCTCTTTCTCCAAATCATCAGCTGTCACCTGAATTTTTGATCTTAGTCATTCAGACTGCGGTGAGGTGAAATATCAGGATTTTTTTGGTTTGCATTTTCCTGATGATTAAGGATGATTAAGGATGCTGAACCTTTTTTCAGCCATTTGTTATTCCTTAGGTGAAAATTCTTTGTTTAGCTCTGAGCCCCATTTTTTAATGGGGTTATTTGATTTTTCTGGAGTCCACCATATTGAGTACTTTATATATATATATATATATATATATATATATATATATATATATATATATATATATATATATATATATATATAGGATATTAGTCTCCTATATGATTTAGAATAGGTAAAGATCCTTTCCCAACATGTTGATAGCATTTTTGTCTTATTGTTGGTGTCTTTTGCCTTACAGATGCTTTGCAATTTTATGAGGTTCCATTTGTCGATTTTTGATCTTAACAGCACAAGACATTGCTGTTCTATTCAGGATTTTCACCCCATGCCCATATTGGAGGCTTTGCCCCAAGGTCACCCCGATAAGTTTCAGTGTCTCTGGTTTTATGTGGAGTTCCTTAATCCACTTATATTTGACCTTAGTACAAGGAGAGAAAATGGAACAATTCATATTCTTCTACATGATAATCACCAGCTGTGGCAGCAGCATTTGTTGAAAATGTTTTTTTTTTTTTTTCAACTGGATGGTTTTAACTCCCTTGTCAGAGATGAAGTGATCATAGGTGTGTCAGTTAATTTCCAGGTCTCAATTCTATTTCATTACTCTACTTGTCTGTCGCTATACCAGTACCAGTTCAGTTTTTAACACAATTGCTCTGTAGTACAGCTTTAGGTCGGGCATGGTGATTTCACCAGAGGTTCTTTTATCCTTGAGAAGAGTTGTTTTTTTTTTTTTTTTTGGTTTTTCTAGACAGGGTTTCTCTGTATAGCTCTGGCTGTCCTGGAACTCATTTTTTAGACCAGACTGGCCTCGAACTCAGAAATCTGCCTCCCTCTGCCTCCCGAGTGCTGGGATTAAAGGCGTGCGCCACCACGCCCAGCTGAGAAGAGTTTTTGCTATCCTAGGTTTTTGTTAATCCAGATGAATCTGCCATTTGCCCTTTCTAATTCGTTGAAGAATTGAGTTGGAATTTTGATGAGGATTGCATTGAATCTGTAGATTGCTTTCGGCAAGATAGTCATTTTTACTATATGTATCCTGAGAATACATGAGCATTGGAGATCTTTCCATCTTCTGAGATCTTCTTTTTTTTTTTTTTTTTTTTTTTTTTTTAAAGATTTATTTATTTATTATATGTAAGTACACTGTAGCTGTCTTCAGACACTCCAGAAGAGGGCACCAGATCTCATTACAGATGGTTGTGAGCCACCATGTGGTTGCTGGGATTTGAACTCTGGACCTTCGGAAGAGCAGTCGGGTGCTCTTACCCACTGAGCCATCTCACCAGCCCTTCTGAGATCTTCTTTAACTTCTTTCTTCAGAGACATGAAGTTCTTGTCATACAGATCTTTCACTTCCTTAGTTAGAGTCACTCCTAGGTATTTTATATTATTTGTAGCTATTGAGAAGAGTGTTGTTTCCCTAATGTCTTTCTCAGCCTGTTGGTCCTTTGTGTAGAGAAAGGCCATTGACTTGTTTCAGTTAATTTTATATTCAGCGACTTCACTGAAGCTGTTTATCAGGCTTAGGAGTTCTCTGGTGGAATTTTTAGGGTCACATATATATATATATATATATATATATATATATATATATATATATATATATATATATACTGTCATATTATCTGCAAAATGTGATATTTTGACATCTTCCTTTCCAATTTGTATCACCTTGATCTCCTTTAGTTGTCTAATTGCTCTGGCTAGGACTTCAAGTACAATGTTGAATAGGTAGGGAGAGAGTGGACAGCCTTGTCTAGCCTGGTGGGATTGCAAGCTTGTACAACCACTCTGGAAATCAGTCTGGTGGTTCCTCAGAAAATTGAACATAGTACTACCAGAGGATCCAGCAATACCTCTCCTGGGCATATATCCAGAAGATGTCCCAACGGGTAAGAAGGACACATGCTCCTCTATGTTCATAGCAGCCTTATTTATAATAGCCAGAAGCTGGAAAGAACCCAGATGCCCCTCAACAAAAGAATGGATACAGAAAATGTGGTACATTTACACAATGGAATACTATTCAGCTATTAAAAAGAATGAATTTAAGAAATTCTTAGGCAAATGGATGGACCTGGAGGGCATCATTCTGAGTGAGGTAACCCAATCACAAAGACAATCTCATCATATGTACTCACTGAGAAGTTGATATTAGCCCAGAAACTTAGGATACCCAAGATATAAGATACAATTTGATAAACACATTAAACTCAAGAGAATGAAGACCAAAGTGTGGACACTTTGCCCCTTCTTAGAATAGGGAACAAAACACCCATAGAAGGAGTTACAGAGACAAAATTTGGAAGTGTGACAAAAGGATGGACCATCTAGTGATTGCCGTATACAGAGATCCATCCCATAATATGCTTCCAAACGCTGACATCATTGCATACAATAGCAAGATTTTGCTGAAAGGACCCAGATATAGCTGTGTCTTGTGAGACTATGCCAGGGCCTAGCAAACACAGAAGTGGATGCTCACAATCATCCATGGAATGGATCACAGGTCCCCAATGGAGGAGCTAGAGAAAGCACCCAAGGAACTAAAGGGAACTGCAACCGTATAGGTGGAACGATAATATGAACTAACCTTTACCCCGGAGCTCTTGTCTCTAGCTGCATATGTATCAAAAGATGGCTTAATAGGCCATAACTTGAAAGAAAGGCCCATTGGACTTCCAAATTTTATATGCCCAAATACAGGGGAATGCCAGGGCCAAAAAGGGGGAGTAGGTGGGTAGGGGAGTGGGGGGGTATGGGGGATTTTTGGTATAGCATTGGAAATGTAAGTGAGCTAAATACCTAATAAAAAATGGAAAAAAAATAAATTGTATTTTCTTGCATGTCTTCAAGTGATTTTTTTTTCCTCTCTAAGGGCTTCTACCTGTTAGACTGTGGTTTTCTGTATTTCTTTAAAGGTGTTATTTTATCCTCATTTAAGGTATTTTTCATCTTCATGAAATGAAATTTTTAGTCAAAATCTTGCTATTCATGAATGTTTAAGTATCCAGGGTAGGAAAACTGGGTTATGATAATGCCAAATTACTTTGGCCTCTTTTGGTTATGTCCTTTCATTTTTCTTTCACCATCTGGTCATTTCTGTTGTTAAATTGTCTGGGTATCTGGGATTGGATCAGTACTCTTTGGAATCAAATAGTATAGTGTGACCTCGATTCCAGAAGGCCTTCTGGGAGTCAGGAAGTACTGTATCTGGTTAGGACATGCCTTCAGTGTCTTTGCTTGGTACAGCCATCATATATCACAAAGTCTCTGGATTTGGCAGATCTAATAGGAGCCAAGTTGGCTTTGGGGTCTAGGGAAAGCATATAGATCTTCAATATTTTCAGTTGGAGATTCAAACTGGAAAGACAATAGTACTCAGGAAGAGCTCGATATGTACCTCATGTGCTTATCACTGTGGAGGTCCAAAATGATATGGGTATTCAGCCAAAGGGTTCTCCTATGTTTCTAATTATGGAAGAGCTCCTGTTAGGCATGTAGGTTGGTAGGGCTGGGTGGTAAACCCTGCTTTCATAAGTTCAGACTGCAGAGGTCCTACAGGTGTAAAATTTTTATATAATATTGAAATTCTAATTTTGGTATTCAATATTAGTATAGTTATGCATATGGGACAATGAAAATTGGAAAGGAAATTGGACCCTGTATTGTAAGCCTAGTATTATGGATTAAGGGTTTTAAGGGGAAACCTTGGAAGAATCACCATCAACAATCCTGCATGGATGTTGAGTATTAGTGAAGTAATATGTCGTGCCAATTATAATGCATTGGGTTAAAAATCCTGTGTGTAAACAAGCTATAACATGTCAGAATTAGTTTCATTAGAATAAGTTGAATTTTGTACAAAAATCATTTAAAGTATATTACACTAATATGATATTTATATTAAAGAAACTGAAATTATATTTGTTGGTGCATAGTTGTATAACGGGCATCCCATTACCTTTCAAATATCTGTAGTTCATGAATAACCTATTTGCTACTGCATACATTTTCATGAAAGAGGAAGTCCTTCCATCCATGTAGATTGATGAGTGCAGATACTCAAAAGTGCTTCAATGCTTTGTATAAATCGTACTTCTGTGCCATATTAAACCTTGTTTAAAGTGATTGAAGAATCACAAATCAGTATCTGATTAATGGGGAAAAACAGGATAAGAATGGTTTACTAATAAATGACCTCAAAATTAATGAATATACAACAGCAACACTTCTAAGACTATTCTCTGACATGAAAATAGGATAGAGGCCATCACCTCTTACACAGAGAATAACATGGACTCAGATATCTGATATCAACAAGAAATAAAGGGACAAGCAACTGGAAAGAAGCTATGGAATATTATCTGTGAAACAGAAGAAAACTTTGTTTTATAAGCTCAAAAAGTATTTTAGTGGATAGCTTAAGATTGCCACCCAATAGAAAAACTTAAAGGAAAATAGAATCCACATATTGCCTTGATAATTAGGAAGGACATGATGATATGTGCTCTGCCTTCTTTCCTCCAAATAAAGTACATAACATGAATTTTAGGCAAAATAAAATAAATTTTAAGAAATACTCTTTGTGCTCCAAGCAACATGGAGGATGTCTCTGCAGAAAAGCACATGGAGCCTCACCTCTAAATCTGGGCAAACCCAAATTCAAGATTATTAAAGACCTGAATGTTTGACATGTAGTCTTGTTTTAATGAGTATGATATGGATCTCAATCCATTGTTCATGTGCACCAAATGACTTCCAAAAGACTGCAACAGCCTAGGATGGTAGGCACCTGTAAATGTAATTTAATGTTCTTAACCCTTTTAGTGTCACAAATTCTTACCAGTCGCATGGAAGAGTGCATTGCCAGTTTTTAGGTTTTTTTCCATGATGCTCCTGTAAGACCTATGATTCATCTAAATAATAGAAATAATTAACAAAACTCATTTGTCCTTCTGTTTGTGTATATTCTTGATTCAAATCTCTCAATAAATGCTGACAGTTTTCACCAATGATGGAGAACATCAAACTCATGTTGGGTAAAAGATAAGGATTCTTGTTGATCTCATCAGTAGCAAAAAACATTACCAGAAGAAGCTCATATTCACTTGCTGAAATTCTACAAGAGGCCATAGTGATGATTAAGGGAGATGTGTGAAATATAAAATTTCAACTGCAGTAAAGTTTGTAATATGAGATACGCTAAATTTCTGTCTAAATATCTTGAAATATGCCTGACATATTAGGGATCCTTAGAGCTGAATACAATTTAAGTATTTATACGCATTGAGCACTATGATATGATACATTTTGTATTCATGAAAATAAATAAATATTGTTTTATCTCTGAATGCCATCCTTGAACTAAATTACAGTCCTATTGTGTAAAACTGCTATAAAATAACCTTAGAGTTGTCATTCCACAGATATATAAAAGAGCATGACTTCCACTACATATGAAATACCTAACAGATTCTCCTTATAACTTATACTTAACTGAAATTTATACATCAAACATCTTAATATTATTGAATACTTTGAGAATTAACTAATATATCTGTTCTTTCAACTTTTTTATTCTTATCCTTTTATACCCTATAATATTTTAATGCATATTTAATAATATCCATAACTGAGGATACTAAGTCTAATGTTCACTACTAAGTTATTACAAAACATACAAAATACTCTTTGGGAATTAAGCATAATAAAGGAGCATAAAATTTTATATAGTGAATAATTAAGAAATATATTCAAAAGCCCTTATTAGATACCACCTGACAGTATTCAAAAAACATTATATAGTTGTGTATCTTAACTAACAATCAGCTTACTTTAAGAAGATTATCAGTGTTTCAAGTAAAGAAAATATTTTATCAGTAAGAATATTTTACATATTTCCAAATAACAAAAACTCTATGAATTTAAGCATTAAGAAAATGCTAATTTTATTCAAAGGAAGAAAATTATGAATAATATGTTAGAACATGTTTTATATTTGTTTTGTATGTTTGTAGATCATGCTTTTAATATAATCAACTGTTAATATCACCAATCAGGCTACTCATTTTAATATCCATTTTATTTAATGTTATTTATCCATTTCAAGATATACACAGTGATACAATTACTTATATCCTACAATACAGGAATATATATATATATATATTTATATGTGTGTGTGTGTGTGTGTGTATATATATGTATGTATATATATGTATGTATATATATATATATATATATATATATATATATATAATGGATTTATAGTATAATGTATAGGTACATATGATTAATGAAAAAAATTTAAATATGTGAATTTTTTTAGTTCTGTGCAAACGTATTTATAGCCTAATTTAGTATAACATGCATTCGTTAACATAAATGTTTCTATAGATTCAAGGTTTTCTCTTTTTAATTTATTTATTTTGTATTGTTTTTTTATTTATTTACATTTCAAATGTTATCTTCCTTCGTGAATTCCCGTCCTCCGTGGAGGATTGCCTTATCTGGCATCAGTGTGAGGAGAATCCCTTGGTCCTGTGAAGGCTTGATGGCCAAGTACAGGGGAAAACTAGAGGGGAAATCTAGAGTGATGAAGCACGAGTGCGTGGGTAGGGAGCACCCTCATAGATGCAGGTGAAAGAGAGAAAGGGACAGTGTGTTCAAGGTTTTCTTTTACACTTAGGAGTACTTCATTAATTTAATGGGAGCCTTATATAAAATATTTTGATCATAATCATCAAACTACTCTTTCTTTATTTACCCTACATTCTCCCACCATATACCACAGTATTTTTTTTTTGTAATTTATAAATTATGAGAGGCAAAACTTGTGCCAACTAAACATTCTTTTTGGATTGATCAGTTTAGGAAGGACAATTTCTGAATTGCAACAACATGAATGATACATAAATAATACTACATAATGTAGTAATTTTTGTGTGACACTTAGTGTGTTGCAGGGTAATATGAATACAAATGTGCCTGATATTGTTAAGTGATACAGGTTATCAGAGGAATATGTATAGCCATTTCTGTTAGTGCCCTATATATCAATCTATGGGTCATTATTCATATGATAAATACATGAAATACACACACTCACATGAATATTATATAATATTTATGCACTGATTCAGGTTTCCTCTTCTGTGTGTAGTGTGATATGTACTGCGGGATTCAGGGAAAAATTTCAGTAAGAAACAGCAGACTGCTGCTTTGATTGTGTTCAGTGCCCAGAAAATGAGGTTTCCAATGACAGAGGTACATGCTTGCATACAGAAGAACATTTGCTGAATTTGAATACCTTCTCTATCCAAACTAGAAATATCAAATGGCCTGGATGCAAACTAAAGACTTAAAATCTCCATGAATGAAAACATAATCAGTTAAATAGTGCCAACTTCTTTTAGACCAAGCAAATAACTTCCAATGTCTTCTTGAAACAAGGCATTTCTCTCACAATATGATGGTTACTGCTTTTATATAATATAGAAAGTGTTTAGGAGGACAAACCTGTAAAAAATGTTTTAAAGAAACATTTTAGATGTAATCTATGCATATATTTACTTTTCTTTGATTTGTTGTACATAGAAAGTTGACCACCTGATCAGTCCATAATCTTTCCCTCTATCACCCAGCTTACTCTGTGAAAAAGACCACATGCTCAGTGTAACAGTTGTTTAATGAAATATATTTTAAGAGGTTAGATGGACAAAGGATTAAATATTTCCTCTTAAAGAATTAGAACAAGAGTGAAGATTTCAAACATGCAACAAGAGATTGCTTAGAGCTTAGCTAAGGAAAGAGGGAGAAATATGAACCTTCATAGTCTTCATGCCATATAGCATGGAATGTGTATTTGGCAAGATAGAGATTGTAAAAAAAATGAAAAGGACATGCATAGGTCTATGAGTCCTACAGCTTCAAGAATGAAAATATTCCTTTATGCAAACAGTGTTTGAATGAGGAATTGTATGTTCTGTTCCTATGTGTAGATACAGACAAAGGCACAAACAATAGAGCAAACATAGCACATGATGCATTTCATCAACTGACACCAGTACTGATATCTGCACACTACACTTTTCTGTGAATAGTGGATTTATGTTTAGAGGAATTAAATAATCTGAGATTATGCATATTATTATTCATCATATACTTGTTTTTGTTCAATAATTTTTTTTTCTTTCCAGTTCCAATGATGTTTTTTTTTTCCCATCACAATGTGTAGGTTAATACAGAGCAATCTCAATTTACTGGTTCTACAGCAAAAAGGAAGGGAATAGATGCTCAACATCAACTTATTTATTGATATTTCCTTAGAATAACATGAATATAAAATTACTACCTATGTAATTATGATAACTTATAAGGGATTGTTTTCATTTGCCAGCAGATATGGAACAGTCTGTGAAATCTCCAGATGATAAGAATGCCAACATAGAGCAAACCTACTCTCTCTCAAGAGCTATATCATTTCTGGCTTAAGAAGATCCATTTGGGATGGCTCTACACTGCATGGCAGTGTACTTTTCGGCCATCACAATTCTAGTCCTCATCACATTTGTGAAGTACAAGGATACTCCCATTGTGAAGTCCAATAACCGCATTCTCAGCTACATCCTGCTCATCTCTTTTGTCTTCTGTTTTATCTGCTCCCTGCTCTTCATTGGAAATCCTGACCAGATCACCTGCTTCTGGTAGCAAACCATATCTGGAGTATTTTTCACTGTGTCTGTTTCTACAGTATTGGCCAAAACAATATCTGTGGTCATGGCTTTCAAGCTCACTGCTCCAGGAAGAAGAATGAGAGGGATATTGGTAACAGGGGCACCTAATTTGGTCATTCCCATTTGTACCCTAATCCAACTTCTTCTCTGTGGAATCTGGTTGGTAACATCTCCTCCCTTTATTGACAGAGATATACAATCTGAACATGGGAAGATTGTCATAATTTGCAATAAACCTTCTGTCATTGCCTTCCACGTTGTCCTGGGATACTTGGGCTGTTGGCTCTGGGGAGCTTCACTTTGACTTTCTTGTCTAGGAATCTTCCTGAAACATTCAAAGAAGCCAAGTTCCTAACTTTCAGCATGCTGGTGTTCTGCAGTGTCTGGATCACCTTCTTCCCTGTCTACCACAGCATCAGGGGGGAAGGTCATGGTAGTTGTGGAAATTTTCTCAATCTTGCCTTCTAGTGTAGGGTTGCAAATTTGTTTCTTTCTCCCAAAGTGTTATGTTATTTTAAATAGACCAGATTCAAATTTTATAAAGAACTGAAAAGGTAAATTGCTTTATTGAAATTTCCATGGTAAGAAAATGTTAGATGATATTTAACTTATGTTATTCTTCATCTTAATAAAAGTAGTACTTCATCATATAAAAAAAATTAAGTAATTACATATGTGTACTTACAAACAGGAAAGCAAACATGAATATGTTTAGATCAGGGAATCTCAATGAGGAATGGCTACCATCATTTTGATCTGTGGTTGTGTGTTTAAGCCATGTCCTTAATTAATGATTAATATGAGGTTACCCTACTGTCTGTGAACAGTGGCACCTGTAGGTACACTGTCCTTGAGTTATAAGAAAGGGTACTGAATACACAATGAATATGAAGAAGCCTGTAATCAACATTGTTCCATTTGCTTTCATGGAGTTCTTGCATCCAATTTCATGCCTCGACTTCATTCAATGTACTACGAAATAAGGTGGAAAAATAAATAAACACTTTCCTCGCATGTTTCTCTTGGTCATGGTGTTTTTTCCAGCAACAAAATCTAAGAAATCACATAATGGTAAATCGTCTCTGTTGGGATTTGGAAGGTCATAGATTCCTGATGTGATAAAACGCATTGATGTGAAAAGAGAGACAAGAGTGAAAGTTAGCAGTGTGTGAAGCACTGTGACACTATGCATTTGGCAGTACAGAATCACTTAACTTTGGAATAGCTTTAAAATATACAAGTTGGATGTTAAGAATATCAGATAAAATATAAAGTATATTTTATTTATTTATTTTTAAATTAATAATTTTCTTCATTTACATTTCCAATGCTATCCCAAAAGTCCCCAATACCCTCCCTTCCCCACTCCCCTACACACCAACTCCCACTTCTTGGCACGTGCGTTCACCTGTACTGAGGCATATAAAGTTTGCAAGACCAGTGGGCCTCTCTTTCCAACTGGCCCCCCTTCTGATACATATGCAGCTAGGCACATGAGCTCCGGGGGGTGGGGGGGGGCTTGTACTGGTTAGTTCATATTGTTATTCCACCTATATGGATACAGACCCCTTTAGCTCCTTGGGTACTTCGTTCAGTTCCTCCATTGGTGCCCCTATATTCCATCCAATAGCTGACTATGAACATCCACTTATGTGTTAGCTAGGCCCTGGCATAGTCTCACAAGAGACAGCTATATCAGGGTCCTTTCAGCGAAATCTTGCTGGTGTATGCAAAGGTGTCAGTGTTTGGATGAATCCCCGGGTATGGGATGAATCCCCGGGTATTACAGTCTCTAGATGATGCATCCTTTCATTTCAGCTCCAAACTTGGTCTCTGTAACTCTTTCCATGGGTGTTTTGTTTCCAATTCTAAGAATGGGCAAAGTATCCACACTATATTCTTCGTTTTTCTTGAGTTTCATGTGTTTTTCAAGTTGTGCCTTATATCTTGGGTAATATAATTTTCTGGCCTAATATCCACTTTTCAGTGAGTGCATATTAAGTGAGTTCTTTTGTAATCGGGTTACCTCACACAGGATGATGCCCTCCAGGTCCATCCATTTGCCTAGGAATTTATTAAATTCATTCTTTTTAATAGTTGTGTAGTACTCCATTGTGTAAATGTACCACATTTTCTGTATCCATTCCTCTGTTGAGGGACAGCTGGGTTCTTTCCAGCTTCTGGCTATTATAAATAAGGCTGCTATGAACATAGAGGAGCATGTGTCCTTCTTACCAGTTGGAACACCTTCTGGATATATGCCCAGAAGAGGTATTGCTGGATCCTCCGGTAGTACTAAGTCCAATTTTCTGAGGAACCACCAGACTGATTTCCAGAGTGGTTGTACAAGCTTGCAATCCTGCCAACAATGGAGGAGTGTTCCTCTTTCTCCACATGCTCGACAGCATCTGCTGTCACCTGAATTTTTGATCTTAGTCGTTCTGACTAGTGTGAGGTGGAATCTCAGGGTTGTTTTGATATTGATTTCCCTGATTATTAAGAATGTTGAACATTTTTTTCATGTGCTTCTCTGCCATTCCGGATCTCTCAGATGAGAATTCCTTGTTTAGATCTGAGCCCCATTTTTAATGTAGTTATTTCATTTTCTACAGTCCACCTTCTTGAGTTCTTTTATATGTATTGGATATTAGACCTCTATCTGATTTAGGATAGGTAAAGATCCTTTCCCAATCTGTTGGTGACCTTTTTGTCTTATTGATGGTGTCTTTTGCCTTATAGAAGCTTTGCAATCTTATGAGGTCCCATTTGTGGATTCTCAATCTTACAGCATAAGACATTGCTATTCTATTTAGGATTTTTTC
Source organism: Mus caroli (assembly GCF_978045245.1). NCBI lineage: Eukaryota > Metazoa > Chordata > Mammalia > Rodentia > Muridae > Mus > Mus caroli. Next base: position 2,465,735 of record NW_028227277.1, on the reverse strand, counting down.
CCCTGTGTTCAGATCTTCAAGACTTTCCTCCACTTTCTCTTCTATAAGTTTTAGGGTCTATGGTTTTAAGTGGAGTTCCTTCATCCACTTAGATATGACCTTAGTAAAAGAAGATAGGAATGTATCAATTCACAGTCTTCTACATGATAATCACCATTTGTGCCAGCACCATTTGTTGAAAATGCTGTGTTTTTTTTTCCCCCCCTCTGGATGGTTTTAGCTTCCTTGTTCAAAGATCAAGTGTCCATAAGTATTTGGGTTTATTTCAGGGTCTTCAATTTTATTGCACTGGTCAACTTGTCTGTTGCTATACCAGTATCATGCAGTTTTTTTTTTTTTTTTTTATCACAATTGCTCTGTAGTACAGCTTTAGGTCAGGCATGGTGATTCCACCAGAGGTTCTTTTATCCTTGAGAAGAGTTTTTGCTATCCTAGGTTTTTTTTATGTCAGATGAATTTGCACATTGCCCTTTTCTAACTCAGTGAAGAATTGAGTTGGAATTTTAATGGGGATTGCATTAAATCTGTAGATTGATTTTGGCAAGATAGCCATTTTTACTATATTGATCCTGCCAATCCATTCGTATGGGAGATCTTTCCATCTTAGGGGATCTTCTGCAATTTATTTCTTCAGAGATTTGAAGTTCTTATCATACCAAAATTTCACTTCCTTAGAGTCACCTCAAGGTACCTTATATTATTTGTGACTATTGAGAAGGGTGTTCTTTCACTAATTTCTCTCTCAGCCTGTTTATCCTTTGTGTAGAGAAAGGCCATTGACTTGTTTGACTTAATTTTATATCCAGTTACTTCACTGAAGCTGTTTATCTGGTTTAGGAGTTCCGTGGTGGATTTTAAGGGACACTTATATATACTATCATGTCATCTGCAAATAGTGATATTTTGACTTCTTCCTTTCCAATTTGCACCATCTTGATTTCCTTTTGTTGTCAAATTGCTCTGGCTTGGGCTTCAAGTACAATGTTAACTAGGTAAGGAGAAAATGAGCAGCCTTGTCTAGTCCCTGATTTTAGTGGGATTACATCCAGCTTCTCACTATTTACTTTGATGTTGGCTACTGGTTTACTGTAGATTGCTTTTATCATGTCTATGTATGGGCTTTGAATTCCTGATCTTTCCTAGACTTTTTTCATGAATGGGTGTTGGATTTGTCAAATGCTTTCTCAGCATCTATCCAGCTGATCTTGTGTTTTTTTTTTTTTCTTTTAGTTTGTTTATATAATGGATTACGTTGATGGATATCCGTATATTAAACCATCTCTGCATCCCTGGAATGAAACCTACTAGGTCAGGAGGGATGATTGTTTTGATGTGTTCTTGGATTCGGATAGCGAGAATTGTATTGAGTATTTTTTTTATCAATATCCATAATGGAAATTGGTCTGAAGTTCTCTATCTTTGTTAGATCTTTCTGTGGTTTAGTATCAGAGTAATTGTGGATTCATAGAATGAGTTGGTTAGAGTAACTTATGCTTCTATTTTGTGGAAAAGTTTGTGAAGAAGTGGAATTAGGTCTTCATTGAAGGTCTGACCGAACTCTGCCCTAAACCCATCATGTCATGTGTTTTGTTTTTTGTTTTTGTTTTTGTTTTTGTTTTTGTTTATGTTTATGTTTTTGTTTTTGTTTTTTGGCTGCGAGACTATTGATGACTGCTTCTATTTCTTTAGGGGATATAGGACTGTCTACGTAATTAATCTGATCCTGATTTAACTTTGTTACCTGTTTTCTGTCTAGAAATTTGTGCATTACTTCCAGGTTTTCCAATTTTGTTGAGTATAGCCTTTTGTAGAAAGATCTAATGGTGGTTTGGATATTTTCGAGATTTGTTGTAATGTCTCCTTTTTAATTTCTGATTTGGTTAATTAGAATATTGTCCCTGTGTCTTCTCGATAATCTGGCTAAGGTTTTATCTATCTTGTTGATTTTCTCAAAGAACCAGATCTTATGGTTGATTCTTTGAATAGTTGTTTGTTTCCACTTGTTTAATTTCAACCCTGAGGTTATTTCCTGTGGTCTACTCCTCTTGGGTGAATTTGCTTCCTTTAGTTCTAGAGCTTTTAGGAGTGCTGTCAGACTATTAGTGTATGCTGTCTCTAGTTTCTTTTTGGAGGCACCCAGGGCTGAGTTTTCCTCTTAGGACTGCCTTAATTGTGTCCCATAAGTGTGGGTATGTTGTGGCTTCATTTTCATTAAACTCTAAAAAGTCTTTAATTTCTTTCTTTATTTCATCCTTGACAAAGGAATCATTGAGTAGAGTGTTGTTTACTTTCCACCTGAATGTTGGCTTTCTATTTTTTATGCTGTTATTGAAGATCAGACTTAGTCTGTGGTGTTCAGATAGGATGCATGGGGCAATTTCAATATTTTTTTTATCTGTTGAGGCCAATTTTTTGACCAATTGTATGGACAATTTTGGAGGAGGTGCCATGTTGTGCTGAGAAGAATGTATATCCTTTTTTTTTTTAGGATAAAATGTTTTGTAGATATCTATTAAATCCATTTGTTTCATAATTTCTGTTAGTGTCTATGTGTCTCTATTTCGTTTCTGTTTCCAGGATCTGTCCATTGGTGAGAGTGCATGTTGAAGTCTCCCAATATTATTGTGTGAGTTGCAATGTGTGTTTTGAGCTTTACTAAAGTTTCTTTAATGAATGCAGCTGCCCTTGTAACTGGAGCATAGACAATCAGAACTGAATGTTTATCTTGGTAGATTTTAATTTTGATGAGTATGAAGCACCCCTCCTTATCTTTTTTGATAACTTTGGGTTCGAAGTCAGATATATCCGATATTAGAATTGCTATTCCAGCTTGTTTCTTGGGAATATTTGCTTGGAAAATTGTTTTTGAACCTTTCACTCTGAGGTAGTGTCTGTCTTTTCCTTGAATTGGGTTTCCTGTAAGCAGCAATATGTTGGGTCCTGTTGGTGTGGCCAGTCTATTAGTCTATGTATTTTTTATTGGAGAATTGAGTCCATTGATGTTAAGAGAAATTAAATAAAAGTAATTGTTGCTTCCTGATATTTTTGTTGTTAAATTTGGGATTCTGTTCCTCAGCTGTGTTAGGTTTGTTGAAGGATTACTTTCTTGCTTTTTCTAGGTTGAAGTTTCCATCCTTGTGTTGGTGTTTTCCTTTTATTATCCGCTGAAGGATTGGATTCATTGAAAGATACATTGTGAAATTTGTTTTATCATGGAATATTTTGGTTTCTTCACCTAAGGTAATTGAGAGTTTTGCTGTGTATAGTATTCTGGGCTGGCATTTGTGTTCTCTTTGGGTCTGTATAACATCTGTCTAGGATCTTCTGGCTTTCCTAGTCTCTGGTGAGAAGTCTGGTGTTATTCGAATAGGCCTGCCTTTATATGTTTTGACATTTTTCCCTTATTGCTTTTAATATTCTATCTTTATTTACTGCATTTATTCTGATTATTATGTGTCAGGTGGAATTTCATTTCTGGACCATTCTATTTGGGCTTCTGTAGGCTTCTTGTATGTTCATGGGCATCTATTTCGTTAGGTTTGTTGAATTTTCTTCTATAATTTTGTTGAAGATATTTGCTGGCCCTTTAATTTGAAAATCTTCATTCTCATCTACTCCTATTATCTGTATGTTTGGTCTTCTCATTGTATCCTGGAATTCTTGGATGGTGTTTTTGTTTGTTTGTTTGTTTTTGTTTTTGTTTATTTTTAGACAGGGTTTCTCTGTGTAGCCCTGGCTGTCCTGGAACTCACTCTGTAGACCAGGCTGGCCTTGAACTCAGAAATCTGCCTGCCTCTACCTCCTGAGTGCTGGGATTAAAGGTGTGTTCCACCATGGCTTTCCTGGATGTTTTAAGTTAGGATCTTTTTGCATTTTGCATTTTCTTTATTGTTGTTTCCAGTTTCTCTATGGAATCTTTTGCTTCTGAGATTCTCTCTTCCATCTCTTGTATTCTGTTGCTGATGCTTGCATCTATGGTTCCTGGTTTCTTTCCTAGGGTTTCTATCTCCAGCATTGTCTCCCGTTGGGTTTTCTTTATTGTTTCTACTTCTGTTTTTAGATCTTGGATAGTTTTGTTCAATTCCATCACCTGTTTGGTTGTGTTTTCCTGGAATTCCTTAAGGAGTTTTTGCGTTTCTTCTTTAAGGGTTTTTACTTGTTCAGCAATGTTTTCCTGTAAATCTTTTAGGTGTTTTTTTTTTTTTTTTTTTTTTTTTTTTTTTTTGCTTCTTCTTTAAGGCCTTCTACCTTTTAGCCATGTTCTCCTGTATCTCTTTATTGAGTTATTAATTTTCTTCTTAAAATCATCTACCAGCACCAAGAGATAAGATTTTATATCTGAATCTTGGTTTTCAGCTGTGTAGAGGTATCCAGGACTTGCTCTGGTGGGAGTCCTGGCTTCTGGTGATGGTGAGTCATCTTGGTTTCTATTAGTAAGATTCTTATATTTGCCTTTTGCCATCTTGTAATTTCTGTTGTTAGTTGTTATAGATGTCTCTGGATGGAGTTTGTTCCTGCTCTGATTCTGCTAGCGTCTGTCAGCACTCCTGGGAGTCCAACTCTCTTGAGCCTCCGTGGTCAGAGTACTCCCTGCAGGCAAGCTCTCCCCTTGCAGGGAAGGTGCACAGAGGTCTGAGCCTAGCTCTGCCTCATTTCTGAAGATGAATGCCCCAATGGCATCCTGTCCCAGAACCTATGTTACTTGTGCAGCCAATGTGCTCTCCTGAGCAGACTGTTCTCTGAGGGAACCAGAACACAAATGTTGCCCTCACCTGGTCAAGAGGTCGGTGTTTTCTAGGGTTTTAGTGTTTCATGGTTCTAGTTTTTTGTTTTATTTTATTTTGCTTTTGTGTTTCTTTTTGTTTTTTTTTTTAATGATTTTAGGGATATAGCGATTTATTTCTTTATTTATTTTTATGTATTTTCATTTTTTTTAGGATTTTGTTGTTTTTTTTTGTTTGTTTGTTTGTTTGTTTTAAGACTTTAGGGTTTTTATGCTTTTAGTTTTTTTTTTTATGATTTTAGGTTTTTGGAGTGCTTTAGGTGAGTTTTAGTGTTTTAGGTTTTTTGGGGGCTTCAGGTATTTTCTTTAGGGATTTAGGTTTGTTTTTGTTTTAGGGTTTTAGAGACTTTTAGGTTTTTAAAAGGGGTTTTAGGGATTTTTGAGTTTCATAATCTTAGGGTATTTTTTTAGGTTTTTATAGCATTTGTAAAAAATTCTGATCAAAATAATCTTCAATTACAATTAAATTTCTTTTGCTTCAACTATCAGTTATCATTTTATTAATTTTCCATTCTTTTATTAGTAATTTAAAATTCAAATTGAAATTCAAGTTTTGAATAAAAGAACGTAAGAATTCAACATTGTAATGTCAGTACAATAAGTTTTCATCTTTCATTTTATACATACATTTATATTCATAATATAATAATTAAACATTATAATGAGAAAATTGTTTCTTTTTTAGTATTTCAAATATATTTGGTTAAGGCAACAGTGTGAAAATTGTTGCCTCTGTGTCCTGAGTGCTTAGATTAATGTATATTTACCACCAATCCAGGACACACTGATTCCTTGTCCATGAACATTTAGGCAATTTTAATGTTTCGTAGATATTTCTTTTCAGAATTTTTTGAAAGATTTCATTTCTATAAGTTTTGAAAATACATGTATAAATGATATTTGATACATAATGTTTCCTATGTTTATGGTAAAAGAACTAACCCAGAATTTCCCACTTTTTATTTCATCAACCAGTTCAACTATCAATGCAAAACCTAAATCTTCAAGTTTCTGACATAAGGAAGAATGGCAAGATAAAACGTACTAAGAGACATTCTACATATTGGGTTTTATGTGGATATCCTTGATCAACTTGGATTTGAACTTTGTACAAGAAGATAGGAATGGATCATTTTGCATTCTTCTACATGCCGAAAACCAGTGGAAGCAGTACCATTTGTTGAAAATGCTGTCATCTTGTCACTAGATGGTTTTGTACTCACTGTCACAGTTTAAGTGAGGATAGTTGTGTGGGTTCATTTCTGGGTCTTCAATTCTATCCTGTCCTGTTTGTCCATGGCTAAACATAATCAAAAATAAAAATTAAAGGTTTGCCAGTAGTGTCTTAGCACCAGGACTAGTGCCTTTGTAAGTTCTCATATATCATCTCAGATCTTCCACAGAGGCAACATTTTTTTCAAGATTCAAACAGTCTCAAAACAATTTTCCACCCTCTAATTAGTGACCCAAACACAGAAAAGCCTTTATTCATACATTTTACTCAAATCTACACAGAAACACTTCAATATCAATCACTTAAAAACAGATATAAAGTCTTCACTGTACACTCACTTGAAGCTAGTCATAAAGGATTTCCTTTACACATCACTAAAAAAAAAAAAGAGTAAAACTTTATAAAATTAATATTGTATCTCAACTCTGAATATTACACACACATGAGTGAATCATTGCTTTAATCATAGTGATTATATCAAAAAGGTCCAACAAGTCACCTCATAGAAGACAATCCATGATCACTAGTGTCCACACAATATAAACACATAAATCATTTTCTAGTTCCATATGATTAATGGTATTTTAACTTCGGTCATTGAAACTTTTAAAAGTAAAATCTTAAGAAAATACTTTAATGGTCTGTAGAGATTTCTCAGAATATAAGGGTACACACTGCCCTTCCTGGTGCTCAATGTTCAGATTCAAACATTCACATCAGGTGGCTCAGAACACCCTTCAGGGAGATCAGAAAGTTACTCATGTGCACATAACTCTACACACACACACACACACACACACACACACACACATTTTAATAATAAAACAAAATCTTAAAAGCCCATATATTATTTATTTAAAATGTTCCCGTACAAAAGCTGATGAGCTTCTGAAGGATTGATGAGTGGACTGGTTCTGACATCACTCTATAACTAGCCAAGTATGGAAACATTGTCCCATTTACCTTCCTTTGGCTTCCAAGCATTGACACAATGGTCTAAGGAGCTGGAATTTTGCTACGAAAACCAAGATGAGAGAAGTAAAAGCTGAAGATCTGGGCCAACTAGAGGTACATTCTTCCTCTTTGAATGTGGTTTCATTAGTTTTGACAACTGGTCTACCTTGAAAGCAAGATAAAGGTGAGTCCTAAATACGTGGGGCCACACTTATAACAATACTGCATTGTTGTGTATATCTCTAACCATGTACTTAAATATAATCATTTGCCTAGAAAATCAAGTTGATCAGATGGTATATTTGGATATTATTGGACTATGTTCTTCTTTCCAATGTGGCTATGTTCAATAAAGTTTCCTTCTATGATTTTCCATATTACATATGCAGAGTGACCACATGTATGGCTCCAGAAGAGCAAGGTGGCAATGGGTGTGGCAGAACAATAGAGTTGCAGGCTCCTCACAGACTTAAATAGTGAAACCTGAGCAAACAGGTTTCAGCCTGATGGGGGTTGGAGGTTACATAGCATGGCTTAAATAGAAGCTTGTTTGTGATATACATATACTAACCTACAAGACTGAATTGATTAAATAAAAATCTGACATAGTACCTACTTCTTATAAAATGAAAATTCCCAGATATTTATTTGCAGTTGCGAAGATCATCTGTTTGCAACAAATATCTGGAGATATGCATATTCAAGAACAACCTTTAGTGACATATAAAACTGACATAGTCATATATTGCACTGAGAATGATCAACATCACATCCAACTGATTATATATATACTCATAGAATTCAATCTACAGAGAATGCATTTTTCCTTTTCACTAACATTTAAATGGATAAAGAATGTAGCCTCATTGGATCCTGCAGTAGATTGATTTCTAGCTTTTGGAAAACACTCTACACTAAATTCTATAGTGACTGCAATAGTCATAAACCTGACAGCCATGAATACTGTACCTGTTTCTTTTCTTTTTTTTTTAAGATTTATTTATTATTATATCTGAGTGTAGCTGTCTTCAGATGCACCAGAAGAGGGCATTCGATCTCATTATGCATGGTTTTGAGCCACTATGTGGTTGCTGGGATTGGAACTCAGGACCTTCGGAAGAGCAGTTGGTGCTCTTAACCACTGAGCCATCTCTCCAGCCCCTGTACCTATTTCTTTACATGCACATTTACATTTGTTTTAGACAAATACATTTGGGAATAAAATATGATACAGTGGATAAATCAGATAATGCTTATACTAGATTTGTAGAGAGATGAGTATATGGATGTTCTGATGGATGAAAAGAGGACATGAATTGACAGAAGGAAATATGACTATCATATAATCCTGATGGTTGATTACTAAAAAATAGAAAACCAAGAGTCCACCTCCGGAAGAAAGGCAGTGTACTAAGTGGAGAGATAGGCTTGTCACGGAATTTTTCTTATCTAAAAGGACTGCAGGAACAAAAATAGAGAAGAGACTGAGGGAAAAGAGGTCCAGTGACAGACCCAACTTGGAATCCAGCTCAAGAGGAGGCTCCGGAGGCCTGACACTATTATTGATCTTATGGTCTACTTTCAGACAGAAGCCTAGCATAGCTCTTTTTTCAAGAAGTCAAATAAGCAGATGACTAAAACAGGAACAGATCCATACACCTAACCAATGCACTGAAATCGGGGACCCGTATGGCATAAATAGGGAAAGGCTGAAAGAATTTGAGCAACGACATATGAAGATCAACATTCTGAACTAACCTGGACCCTTGAGATCTCTCAGACACTGAGCCACCAAAAAGGCTGCATACACCATCTAGAATGAGCCCCCAACTCATGTAAAGCATAGGGCTGCCTGGTCTAGGCTTAGGGAGAGATGGCATCGCTAACTCTCCACAGAGTTTACGTTCCAGGAAGTGAGCAGTTCTGGTATGGTGGGTGGAGGTTGGGAGGGAGGGGAGAGTAGGTACATACTCTTTGTGTCAGGGAGATGAGGAATGGGATGAGAAAAAGTTGGTGGGTCAGACCAGAATGGGGATAAAATGTGGACTGAAAAAAAAGAAAAATATTTTTTTTAAATAATTAAAAGAGAAATACATTTTTAATCTTGTTAACTGGAATGCTGCCTCTGGGTCCTTTAGTTAATTTGACTAGGGACTTATCAGAAATGCAATATATTTACGTTTGTATTTGTACATTTATATATCATCTCTCTCTCTCTCTCTCTCTCTCTCTCTCTCTCTCTCTCTCTCTTTCTCTCTCTCCTTGTGTGTGTGTGTGTGTGTGTGTGTGTGTGTGTGTGTGTAGGTGTGTGTAATAAAACTCCAAGACCCCCTTCAAGAGGAAAAAAAATAAAGGGGAAATATTTTCTAATATGAGCTCAAGAGATAACATTCTCAGAGTAAATGTTTGGCATGTTGTTTCAGGGCTCTAAAGTTATCAACTACTATTTCAGGGAAATTTTAAATACAGGAGGCATAATTGAGAAATCCTCTTTATATAAAATGCAGGATAGAAATCAAAACTCAAAGGAATTCAGAAGCAAAAGCAACAAAAGTAATACACTTGAAAATAGGTAGAGCATTTATCTAGGTGTTTATGTCTATTCAAATTCATCTTTTTAAAACTTTTTTATTAAATAATATTAATCATTTATATTCCAAATGTTACTGCAGCTCCTAGATTCCCCTTACTGTGATTTTCTCCTTCCCTTTTCCCCTTTGTTTCTGAGAGTGTGCTCCCCCATCCATCCTAACCTCACTGCCATCAACTCAGGGGGAACAAATTCTACTGATTTAAATGCATCCTCACTCATGAGGTCAGACAAGGCAGTCCTCAGCTACATATACACCATGGCTATGGACTAGCTCATATATGTACTTTGGGTGGCTGTTTAGGCTCTGGGACCTCTGAGGGCTTCCACGTTATTGATACTGTTGTTCTTCCAATGGGGTGTCACACCCTTCATCTCCTTCAGTTTTTCTGTTAATTCTTCCATAGTTGTCTCTTACCTCAATCTAATGGTTGGCTGTAACTATCTGCATCAGTCTCAGTCAGGTGCTTGTAGGGCCTTTCAGAAGATAGCAATGAAAGGCTACTGTATGAAAGAACAACATGGCATAAGTAATAGTGTCATTGTTAGAACTTTCAACTGAAAATAGATCTTTTTAATTTTTTTTTAATTGGGTATTTATTTCATTTACATTTCCAATGCTATCCCAAAAGTCACACACACACACACACATACACACACACACACACACACACACACACACACACTCCCCCACCCACCCATTCCCACTTCTTGGCCGTGGCATTCCCCTGTACTGAGGCATATAATGTATTCACAAACACTGGGCCTCTCTTTCTACTGATGGCCAACTAGGCGATCTTCTGATACAAATGCAGCTAGAGACACAAGCTCCGGGGAGTGTGGAGGGTGGGTGTATTTGTTAGTTCATATTGTTGTTCCACTTATAGGATTGCAGATCCCTTCGGCAACCAGTTCCAAGCATTCTTGTTCTCATAAAGACTATGTTTTGACAACTTCAATTAATCAAACAAGCAACATGGTAGCATATTTTTGAAGCTTAGCAGTGTGCTTTCGAACAGGATGTCTTTCCAAATAACCCCTCAATAAATGACATTTTTATGCATATCCATGAATACTGTTTATCAAATTTATTATTTACATGTATTGCTTTTGATTTTACTTTTATAAATGATTTTTTGTATGCATATGATCATTGTGTCATAGTCAGATCACATTAGACATGGCTGGGAGCCACCATGTGTTTTTTTGGGAATTGCACTCAAGACCTTTGGAAGAACAGTCACTAAGCCATCAATTCAGCCTCTCCACTGATTTTCTCATCTTAGAGTTTAAAAAGCTTTTGGTGTGACACATTAGCCTGTTTGCTGTGGGAAGCAGTATGGCTGCAGGCCCCATGAAACCCACTTGTTTACTGCCTTGCCCGAGCTGCTCAGTGAGGCTGCATGTGTGTTCTGCCTGCCAGGCTGGAATGTTCCTCATGATTGGGACCTGTCAGCCTATCTGTTAATGACCTGAGCTCATGCCTGGAGCGTGTGTGAATTCTGACTGGATGAGGTGGGGTGGAGCTAGAAAGAGGTGAGTCAGCACAAGTAGTGAAGGGAGTAGTTTTAGCCCCTGCTGTGAGTAGAAGTAGAAGATAAGCTGTTGTAATATGAGTTGGTTTAGCCCTTGTCATGAGTAGAAGTAGAGTAAGAGAAGCTGTTGTAATAGGAGAAGTTTAGCCCTTGCCCCAAGAAGAAGCTGCTGGGGAAGAGAGCTGTAAAAGAAAAGGCCCAAAGTAAAGTTGCTGTGTGTACCCGACTTGGTGTCCATTTCTTTTGTGTTACCACCGGCTAGAAGGACCCATAACAGCTTGCTGTATCTGTGTAATCCCATATATAATTCTTACTCCATTTGCTATGCTGGAATATTTTTAATATTTACTCTATTAGTGTTTGTAACTCTCAAATATTGACATTGAATTTAACATGGTAATGCAATTTTTGCAGACACATTAAATGTCCCTAAATGGGGTTGCCATCCCACAGTTAAAAACTCTGACACAGAATTGTTTTTATCTGAAAGAACTGCAGGGACAATAATGAAGAAAGGCATGAAGAAAAGGAGGTTCAGTGACAGGACCAAAGTGGGATCCAGCTCAAGGGGATGTTCTATGGCCTTACCCTATAGCTTAGGTCATGGTGTTCTTACAAAAATGATCCTAGTATGACTGCCCACTGAAAGATCCAACAAGCACCTGAGGGAGTCAGATGCAGATATTAATATCTAAACAATTTATAGAAATTGCCAACCCTCATGGTTAAATTAGGGAAAAGATGGAAGAGGTTGAGAAGGTGTGTAACACTGTAGGAAGACCAATAGTCTCAACTCTCCTTGATCTCATAGGCACTGGGTCACCAATGGAGCAGCATACATCAGCTGATATGAGGCCCTAGTAGAGCAGAAGACTGCCAGGTCTGCACTCAGTCAAATAAGATGCACCTAAACCTCAAGATGCTAGAGGTTCCAGGAAGTGAAGAAATCCGGTTGGGTGGCCTGGAGGATTGGGCATCCTCATGGAGATGGGGCCTGGGAGGAGACATGTAGCATGTAAACGGTCAGAGGGTGGGTCAGAAGGGGATAGAATCTGGATTGAAAAAAATCAAATAATAATGCAAAAAAAAAAAAAAAAAGAGAGAACGAAAAGAAAGATGATCCTACAATAAGCAATTCAATGTCGAGAACTTGGGAAACAACAAATTTTATTGTATAATGAACTCTATGATTTATTTTTCATTTTTGTGGGATTTGTATTTGTTTATGTGCTAAGAGAGAACATGGACAGCAAATGTATGTAGGAATTTACAACAAATCTATGTGATAAAGAATACAATTAAAGTATATTTTATGAAAACCAGAAAAAATAATCAAACTAAATCTTTAAAGAAAATACTTTACTGAACAGAAATAAGAACTTTTTACAGAGTCTAGAAATTTTCAGGATCTTATGAATGTTGAATTTTCTCCTATCTGTGTCTTTGTTATAAGTACAGATTGATATTTATCTTGCCACATTTCCTGGTGAGTGACCTAGAGAAACTCGATTGTAGTATTTGGCCTGCTATCCAATATGTGATTGATATAAGATTTTACTTGGCAGTCCAAACACTGCCAGGGCCCATCTTAATCTATTAAAATTGTGCACAAATTGTGGACTGTAAAAAGGAACTAACAAACTGTGTGAATTTTGATAGAAATTGTGAATTAACAATTTTCTTCACATTCAAGTACATTCAGTTTAACTCTTGCAGTACATGGTAATAATTGATGTTTGTTATTTTACTCACTGTAGAGAAAGGTTTGTGTTTTACAATATTTTTGAGACAATCATAGTTAAGGACATCTCTTATATGTAAAAAAAAAAAAACAAAAACATGTCATTTGTGAATCTTATGTATATTAAGTCACGATGGATAGACTCCTACTGTTTTGCTCTTTATGATGTCAAATTTATCTCAGTAAGTAAAGGAAGGTTTCCTTACTAAGTTTGACCTTTTCCATAGGTTCAAGAAAAACCTGCCTTCCCCCACTTCGGACATTCTAATTGTTAGCCTATGAGACTCTCATACAATGTTTTTAAAATATCTTCAAAAATTCATACATGGCAAACACCAATATTCAAAATCTCATCTTGTGTTAATATGCTAAATAACTCTATGCTGTATCAGGGTTTTCTCTTTATCATTGTTAATATGTGTGTAACTGCCAATTTAAGCTTTTTGATGAAAAGATATTAAAAAACATTTAAGTTTATGCAGATGTAAGAATGATTCTTGGGCATTGTGTAAAAAAACATAATTAGAGAGAGGTAAAGAAAAAAATTGCTAGCTTATTTTCATTTTTAAAATTAGAACTAGATATTTTTCCCCCCACAGGGATAGGTATTATGATAGCTTCCCCTATTATATCTTTTATACTTCCTTTATCATCCTCAATATTTTATCGCATTAAAAGACAAATACATAAAAAAATTAATGTCCAATGACTTTAACAAAAATAAACAACCAAACGAGAGTAGAGCATAATAAACAGACTAATAAAAGGAGATGGGAACACACAAGAGAATTAAAGAGACATGGATCTCATATTAAAATAAAATCAAAATGTAAAGCTTAATATACAAAACACTTGTTTGGTTAAAAACAAAAACAAAACATTAACATAAAATTTGAATCCAAGACAAATAGAAAAAAAAAAAAAAAGCTCCACAAGATTCCCTGCATTAGAGAGCCAACAAAAAATATGAACTTCATTGCACTTTTCATCTGTCCTATTGACTTGTTATATTAAATTAAATATGGATTCTTCTTAACTAGGACATTATACTTTGGTATTGAGATCAAGCTTACTATTAAAAGTTATTTCCTTTATTGGAAATGTGTGTGTGTGTGAGTGTGTGTGTGTATATATTGGATTTTTGAGACAGGGTTTCTCTGTATAGCCGTGGATGTCCTAGAACTCATTTTGTAGACTGAGACACCCTTACTGAATAAAAATAAATTATGGACATATAGCAGTTCAATCCCTTACACAACACCTAAAATATAGGTTGATTTACAGAGCTATCCTGGGAAACATCTCATGGATTTTAACCTCTCATGTAAACTATGTCAAAAAAACAGATCATTCTAATCTCCTTGGTAATAAAACAAGGCTACAGCATATACCAAACAAGAATTAGAAAACATGTGCAAGTTGGTTACAAATCAATTCTATTGTTTTTAAAATTACTAGATGAAAGTATCAATATTTCATTTTATAATTCCAAAATTATGAAATAAAATAGAATTCCAAAAGTCTTTGAGATAACAATTTATCATATCCCATGACTCTCATTACCCATGTAAAAATGTCAACACATCTAAAACACTTGCAAGTTTTAAAATTCTTTACACTCAATATGTTTGTTACCTTTAAAGACTGGCACAGAAATAATTAACATGATACAGTTTTTGAAGCTATGGGCATGATCTTTTAAGGCTAACAAAATAACCCACCCCAAGCTTAACCAAAATTAGTAGTTCAGCAGATAATAGAAGTTTGTGTTTCATGGACTACATGATTTACCTTTCTTTCTTTCTTTCCTTCCTTTTTTTTCAGTTTTATGGTTTATGTTTTTGTGTTTTACCCTAAGAGAGATGATGAAGAAAAAAATGTGTGTTGGTAACAGAGGAGAACATGAACATATTTGGGAGAAGATAAATATTACATTAAAATATACTGTTTGAAAATTAGGAATACTAAACATTTTAAAGTTTATATGTAAATTACAGAACAGATTTTTCAAAAAAATTTTTGGCTGATTTGAGAAATTTTCAGGAGAGTTAACCATTAAATATGTCTTCTTTCTATTTTTTAATTTTATGTACGGATTGATAATTATCTTGAATTTTTCCTATTGTGTGACCTACAGAAACTGGTTTGTAGACTCTGGCATTTCCACCTATATCATGATTGAATTGGTATTTTACTTTCGAAGACTGCACAAAGGCAGAAATAAGCCAGGTGAGTCTTAGTGTCACTTTTGAATTATCATTTTTCTTCCCTGACTTGAATGCACAGTTTAACAATTTCAAAGCATGGTATTAACTGATTTTTTTTTCTTTTGCAGTACTGTGAAGTTTACATCCTAATTTATCTGAGTTCACATTAGGTATAAGAGTCTCTGATAATTATGAATGTGGGTCTGTTTTTCATTCCTATGGTTAGGTCATGAGTCTTAACTGTTAATGGACAGACTCAGATTGTTTTTTACCTGAACCTGCAAAATTTATCCCAGTGAGTCATTGAAGGTACATGTACAAAAGTTTTGCTTTTCTAAATGTTCAGGAAAGATCTGCCTCCTGCCCCTGGCCATACTCTATTAACCTATGATACTCTTTGACAATAATTTAAAAAGTCTTTCTTAATTCAAATGTGTTAAAGGACAAATATTCAGTTATACAATGTATTCAAATTCTCTCCAGGTTTTGATACGCTACCTACTCTATGCTGTATCAGGGTATGCCTTTCTTCATTGCATTCAGTGTTTTCACCCCTAGCATAATCTTCTGAGAATTTTCTTTTCTACTTTCTTTCCATTTTATATTCTCCCCCAAAGCAGAAATAATATGGATGACACCATGCCAACAACATTGTTTCATTCTGCCCATATAACTGTGTGTTCTTCCTGGCTTGCAGAGTTACTCATGGTGCTATTTGCTCGCAATAATATTTTACATATTGTCATGAAGTACTGCTTTTACATATTTCATATCCTATGTTTTAACACTAAAACCTAAATGCTGCACAATTATGTCATTCATTGATAAATTCTTTTCATTCCAGGATTTGAATAAGTGTTCTTTCTAGGCTACTTTTTCAATTAAAATATCCACAACATGCAAAATATGACATGACTTTCATTTCAGTATTGAAATACTATGTATTTATCTTCTATTGGTTTTAACATGGATTGGTCTCATTAGAAATCTTGGAACTTGTATAAATGTCTTCAATTTTAATTAAACTTTGTGGCCAAGAAATTTAATGTGAGTATATCTCAGAGAATTTAATTCACCATTTCAGTTAATAAAGTATGAATATTAAAATTTTTGGTGATGTCATTCAAAGTCAACACAGGAAGGATTATAAATTACCACAATTCATTTACTACCTTATTTTCCTAATTAGATATTTCAAACTTTAAGTTTGCTAAATATGTTTTTATACATCTTAGAGTACATGTACTCAAAGAAATGTGGTGCCTGCATGAAATTGTTAATCTTTTTGATGAGTAAATAGATATTAACAACAATTGAGTTCAGGCACACATGAAAATGAGCCTTGGGCATGTCATAGGAAAACAGGTCTTTATAAAGTCAGGTAAAGAAATCTTTCTAGCTTTTATTTAATTTTTAAAATTAGAATTTGACTTTTTTCCATAGGTGCTGTTATTTAAAAAAATTTTTTTTGAGTTAGAGTTTTTCTGAATATCCCTGGCTGTCCTGGAACTCTCTCTGTAGACCAGGCTGGCCTTGAGCTAAGAAATTTGCCTGCCACTGCCTCCCAAGTGCTGGGATTAAAGGCATGTGCACCAAGCATGTCTCATCCTTTATACTTCCCATCTCAGCCCCAAATATTTTCTCTTATTAAAACAAAAATTAATATTTAAAATATAATATAAAATGACATAAACAAAAATTAAAAAAAAAGCAGAATAGAACAAAGAAAAGGAACAAGCAGAATCTGATGAAAATATACATGAGAAACACACAGACTCAGAACTCATCTTACAAAAAGATTAAAATACAGAAATGTAATCCACAAAAATACCTCTTTGGTAGAAACCAAAACCAGTAATTTGGAGTAAGGTGAAAAACACCCAGAGCAGTAGATAGCCATCACAAACCGTGAACTCAGTAGCGTTTTTCATCTCTCATATTGAGTTGATATATTAAACCATATATAGACTCTCCTTTACCACTAATTTGTACATAAAAATTTGATACTGAGGCATAACTTATACTCAGAAGTTATTTTCTTCATTGGAAAGAAATTAGAATATGACATACTTCCTAAATGTCCATATCAGTACCTAATGAACACATAACAATTCAGTGCTTGACTCAACCCTGAAAATGTAGGTTGATTTGCACAGTGTTCATGTGATACATTTCATATAGATTTTGTGGTCTCATGTAAACGGTGTGAAAAAGCATATTGTTCTAATTTACTTGGTAAACAATAGAAGACTACACATATACCAAAGAAGGAATTTTTTTGTTGTTGTTTAAAGAAAAATAAGTTCCAGTTGATTGTATATATAATCACTCAGTTTAAGAACTTACTGTTTTAAAATATCCATATTGAGTTTTATAATTTTATAATTTCAAAATCATTTGAAATACCATTTATCCTGTGCCTTGACACTTTGTACACCCATACTCCAAAACCTACCATATCTGGAATACAAATATAATTAAAAATTCCTTACACTCTCTGTCTTTTTTACCCTCAAAGACTGATATAGGAATGAACATCATGATACAATTGAAGCTATTGGCATGATCTCTTAAGGATAACACATTCATGAATCCCAAGCAATACCATAAGAAGCAGTAAATGGGATACATAAAAGTTTGTGTTTAATGTACTCCAAGATTTACTTTTCATTTCTTTTCAGTTTTTGGTTTTGTGTTTTTGTTGTTGTGTGGGGAGACAGAGAGAGAGAGAGAGAGAGAGAGAGAGAGAGAGAGAGAGAGAGAGAGAGAGAGAGAGAGAGAGATAACAGCAATTATATGTAGGGAAGTAAGTAAAATTTTGCCATATTTGCTAGAGAATAAAAAAAAATTAAAGTTCATTTTTTAAAATCCAGAATAGATAATTTAAATTTTAAAATATAATTTATGAAGAAAGTTTTATAAATCATTTTTCCAGAATTGAAAGGATTTGGGATCCTTTAAGAACAGAATTTATCTTCCTTTTCTGTATTTATTTTAATTACAGATTTTTATTTGTTTTGCCATATTCCCTTGAATATGATCTAGAAAAACTGGTTTGGAGAATTTGGCCTTTTCTCCTAAGCTGTTAGTGTTTCCATATTTTACTTGACATTGAAATCACGAAGACTTCACATTTCTTCTAAAAATAGTAAGACTTTTGTGAACCGAAAAAAAGGAAGTAATAAACTCCAATTAAAATATAATCAAAATACAGAACCATAATATACAAAAACCTGTTTGGGAAAAACAAAGAAGAGTAACATGAAATTAAAAACAAACAAACAAATGAACTAAAGAAAAAAAAATGGTTCCCTACTACATTCTAAGCTTGAGATGGCTAACAAAATTGATCTCAATGGCATTTTGCATCATTTTTATTCACTTGATATATTAAATTGAATATAGACTTTTCTTCACAACTAATTTATATATTAAATCGTTGAATATCATAACCAACTAGGTTCAACTAATATTGTAAAATCATTTTCTTTATTGGAATGAATTTGGATGCAGACTCACTTATTGGATGCACATAACTGTAACAAACACATCGAATTTGAAGCACATACATAACAGCGATAATATTGGTTCATTAACAAATCACTTCTGGATCTGTACCCGCTAGCTGAGGCTGTTCCACAGCCTGCTGAGCATGGTTCCCACCAGGAAGGACCTCTTCTTCCAGGAGTGTTTTTGCTCCTGGGAAAGGAGTTTAGACAGCCACTTTCTCTCCAATAACTTTGTGGAGAGGGGCTGACAAGGAGAACAAGATCAGTGGAGCAGCTGGGACAGGATTCTTCCTGTCCAAAATCTGCAACCACAGCTTGGGCTGTCCCAGAGTCCTTAGTGCACAAGTTCTGCCAGGAGAGAGCTAGTCTTCCAGGAGTGGAGACAGAGGATTACACACCTACAGGAGGAACAAGCTCCAGCCAGAGACAGCAAGAACATCTAACACCAGAGATAACCAGATGGCAAAAGGCAAATGTAAGAATCTTACCAATAGAAAACAAGATTATTTGGCAACATCATAAGCCAGTTCCCTCAACACAGCAAGTCCTGGAATCCCCAACACACCAGAAAAGCAAGATGTAGAGTTAAAATCATGTGTTGTGAAGCTTACAGAGGATTTTATGGAGGATATAAATAACTCCCTTAGAGAAAAACAGGGGAGCAAAGGAAACAGATAGAAGCACTTTAAAGGAGAAGCACTGAGACTTAATACACCGGAGGAGAGGTGGCATCCAGGGAGGGCTCTAAGCACCTGAGTAGGTGAGAGAGCCATCTTGTGTCCCAGAACCAGGAGAGACAAGTCTGGGCAGGAGAGTGCACTTGCTGCAAAAGCAGAAAAGCATCTATAACAGAGCATCTTTTGGGCCTGAATCTTCAGCCAGGAAGCAGAACTGAGCTCCAGACATTTGCACACTTTTCCCGCCAGAGGAGATGTGGTCTCCAGGGAGGGCTCACAGGCCGCAGAAGCAACATTGCTTCTGGGAAAGGGCCCCTTTCAGGCCTGTATTTTCAGCCAGGAGGTAAAGCTGAGCTGCAGATCTCCGTGCACCTTCCCTGCAAGAGTGGAGGTGGCATGCAGAGAATATTCTGAACACTGGGACTCAGGAGAGAGTTAGACTCCCAGGACGGCTGACAGAGGCAAACATAATCACAGTAGAAACAAACTCCGGCCAGAGATAGCTATAACAACTAACCCCAGAGTTTACCAGATGGCAAAAGGCAAGTGTAAGAATCTTACTAAAAGAAACCAAGACCACTCACCATCATCAAAAACCAGCTCTCCCACCACAACGAGTCCTGGATACGCCAACACACCCGAAAAACACGATTCATTTTTAAAATCATATTACAAGATGCTGGAAGAGGATTTTAAGAAGGAATTTAATAACGCACTTAAAGAAATACAGAAAAACATAGTTAAACAGGTAGAAGCCCATAAAGAGAAAACCAAAAATCTTTTAAAGAATTACAGGAAAACTCTGCTATACAAGTAAAAGCCCTTAAAAAAGAAACACAGAAATCCTGTAAAGAATTACAGGAAGACACAACCAAACAGGTGATGGAATTGAACAAAAACATCCAAGACCTAAAAAGGAAAGTAGAAACAATAAAGAAAAGTCAAAGGGAGACAACTTCGGAGGTAGAAAACCTACAAAGGAAATTTGGAGCCATAGATATGAGAATTAGCAACAGAATATAAGAGATGGAGGAGAGAATATCAGAAGCAGAAGATTCCATAGAAATCATGGACACAACAATCAAAGAAAATGCAAAATGCAAAAAGATCCTAACCCAAGAAATCCAGGAAATCTAGGACATAATGAGAAGACCAAAAGTACAGATACTAGGAGTAGATGAGTGTGAAGAGTTTCAAATTAAAGGGCCAGCAAATATCTTCAACAAAATTATAGAAGAAAACCAACCAACCAAACAACCAAACAAAAACAGAAACAAAAACAAAAACTTCTCAAACCTAAAGAAAGAGATGCCCATGATCATACAAGAATCCTACAAAACTCTAAATAGACTGGACCAGAAAAGAATTTCCTCCCAGCACATAATAATGAGAACAACAAATCCACTAAATAAAGATAGAATATTAAAAGTATTAAGGGAAAAAGGTCAAGTGACATATAAAGGCAGACCTATTAGAATTACACCAGACTTCTCATCAGAGACTAAGAAAGCCAGAAGATCATGGACAGATGTTATACAGACCCTAAGAGAACACAAAAGCCAGCCCAGGCTACTTTATCCAGCAAAACTCTCAATTACCATAGATTGAGAAACCAAAGTGTTTCAAGTCAAAACCAAAT
The DNA here is from genome assembly GCF_978045245.1 of Mus caroli. NCBI lineage: Eukaryota > Metazoa > Chordata > Mammalia > Rodentia > Muridae > Mus > Mus caroli. Next base: position 2,444,866 of record NW_028227277.1, on the reverse strand, counting down.
TCCCTCAATATCTTTCCATGAATCCAGCCCTTCAAAGGATAATAAAGGGAAAACACAACACAAGGACTGAAACTACAACTTACAAAATGAAAGAAAGTAATGCTTCAACAAACCAAAAATATGATAGCCTAAAGAAAAGAATCCCAACTATAACAACAACAACAACAAAATAACAGGAAGCAACAATCATTTTTCTTTAATTGGTCATAAAACAAGCCTGAAAAGGCATAAAAATATTGAAATTAGCACATGCATCCTATCAGATCACCACAGAATAAGGGTGACATTCAATAACAACATAAATAACAGAAAGCCAACTTTCACGTGGAAATCGAACAACACTCTAGCCAATCATAACTTGGTCAAGGAAGAAATAAAGAAAGAAATTAACGACATTTTAGAGTTTAATGAAAATAAAGCCACAACATACACAAACTTATCGGACACAATGAAAGCATTTCTAAGAGGAAAACTCATAGCTCTGAGTGCCTCCAAAAAGAAGCTAGTGAGCATACACTACCAGCATGATAGTATACCTATACACTCTAGGACAATAGGAAGCAAATTCACCCAAGAGGAGTAGATGACAGGTAATAATCAAAATCAGGGCTGAAATCAACCAAATGGAAACAAAGAGAACTATACAAAGAATCAACCAAACCTGTTGCGGCCTGCCCGCAGTCCACAACACGAACAGTTCAACTGAGAATGGCAGTTCGAGCTGAAAAGAGAGGAATCTAGACGGGGCGGAAGAAAGAATGGGGCTAAGACGATTTCTATTTTTTTTAATTTTTATAAACTGTGTTTCTCTGTTTATCCCTGGCTCTCTGGGAGATCAATCTCAAGACCAGGATAGCCTCCAAATAAAAGATCTCCTACCAGTTCACCTTAGGGCTAGCATTTTTATGAAAGGTGCAGCCATTGCCTGCTAACTCTAAAATTATGCACCACCAAAATAAAAACCCTCAATTTTTAAATAAATATTCAAGAATACACCCACAAAAAAGAACATAAAGAAAACAATGAAATATTAAAATGAATAAATCCTTGAAGTCTAAATGAAACCTGAAAATTACAAAACACTAAAAATTAAAAAAAAAACAAAAAATATTAAAAATACACTAGAATTCTGAAAACAAAAAACACTCTCTGAAACATCCTTTAAAAACACTTCAAAATCTTAAATAAAACCTCTAAAAATAAAAAAAAAGTGCACATGAGACCAAAAATGACCCTGTATCACAATTCTTTTTTTCTTCCTTTTTTCTTTTTTCTTTCCTTCATTCCTTAGTTCCTTTGATCCTTCCTTCATCCCTCACCCCTTCATCCCTCCTTCTCTCTCTTCCTCGCTCCCTCTCTCTCTTTTTCATTCTTCCTTCCTCTCCCCCTTTATTTCTCTCTGTCTCTCTCTCTCTCTCTCTCTCTGTCTCTGTATCTATCTGTCTGTCTGTAAGTCTGTCTGTCTTTCTGTCTGTCTCTGTCTGTATCTCTCTTTCTCTCTCTGTCTGTCTCTGTCTCTCTCTTTCTCTCTCTCTCTTCCTTTGTTTCTTTCATTGATCTATTTGTAATTTCTTGGAGAGTGGGTTTCTCTGTGTATCCCTCACTGTTCTGGAATTTATTCTGAAGACCAAGCTAGCTGCCAACTAAAAAATCTCTCCTCTCTCTCACTTCCTCTGTTTATTTATTTATTTTTTTTTGAGTTTTTAGATTGGGATTTTTCTGTGTATCTCTTACTGTCCTCCAGATTCCTGTAGAGATCATGCTGAACTCTAAATGAATAAAAAAAAAAAAAAAATCACTTACATCTGCCTCTCAATAGCTGGAATTAAAGGCATGGTCAACACTGACTGGCAAAACCAAAACATTAAAAACACAAATATAAAAACCTAATATTTTTGGAAAAAAAGAAACAAAAAAAATTAAAACAAGAATTAGAACAACAAAACCATAATAAATATACTAAAATGGTAAAAAAAAAAAAGTTAATTAAAGTATGCATTAAAACTGAAACACTAAAATACACTAACATAATTAAAAAATAATAATGAAAAACAATAAAAGTACACTACAAGCTTGAAATCCAAGAAACTCTAAATCACTAAAGACTCTACAAGATTTTGAAATACCCTAGAAATCAGAAAAGAGTACACAAGAATCCGAAATATGCCTAAAATATTCATTCATTCATTCATTCATTCATTCATTCATTTATTTATTTATTTATTTATTTATTTATTTATCTATCTATCTATTTAATTATTTATTTATTTATAATTGCTTATTTATTTTATACATTCTGTCTTTATATCTTTCTTCTTTTCTTTCTATCTTTCTTCCTTTCTTCTTTCTTTCTTTCTTTCTTTCTTTCTTTCTTTCTTTCTCTCTATCTTTCTTTATTTCTTTGTTTCCCTTTCCTCCTTCCATCCTAAATTTATCTCTCTGTCTCTCTTTATATTTTGTCTTCGTTTTTTCTTTCTTTCTATCATTTTCTCACTCTCCTCTCATTCCTTCCTTCTTTCTTTCTTCCTTCATCATTGCTTCAATCCTTCCTTCCTTCCTTCTTTCCTTCCTTCCTCTCACTCTCTCTCACTCTCTTCCCCTTTCATTCATTTCTTTATTTCTTTGTTTCTTTCTGTATTACTTTCTCTAAATCTCTCAACAGATATAAATATAACTAAATGATCGCATGCATCCTATCTGATCACCAGGACAAGGCTGAAGTCAATTAAAGCTTAAATTAAATATCAAACACTTAAATACAATAAAATCATTTTTTAAAAAAATATAGAAAACACTAAAAATGCAATAGAAGCTTGAAAAAGAAGAAACTCTAAATCACTTTTCTAAAAATTCTACAAATTCATTTAAAATACCATAGGAATCTAAAATGAATACAAATGAAGCCGAAATATCCCTAAATTGATTGCTTGCTTATTTATTTACTTATTTATTTGTTTATTTATTTATTTGTTTGTTTATTCATTCATTCATTTATTTATTTTAAATAAATTTTGTATATTTTTTAAATTATCTTTCTCTCCCTAAGTTTCTATTTCTGAATCTTACTATCTTTATCCCTTCCTCTCTCTCTCTTTTTTTCTTTCTCTTTCTTTTTTCTTTCTTTCTTTCTTTCTCTCTCTCTTCCATCCTTTCTTCCTTCCTTTGTTCCTTCCTTCGTTCTTTCCTTCTTTCTTTCCTTCCTTCCTACCATCCTGACTTCCTTTCTCTCTCCCTCTCTTTCTTTTTTCTTTTTCATTCCTTGTTTTTTTTTTGTTTCTCTGTGTGTGTGTGTGTGTGTGTGAGAGAGAGTGTGTGTGTGTGTGTGTGTATTACTTTCTCTCTCTCTCTCTCTCTCTCTCTGTCTCTCTCCTTTCTCTCCCTTCCTCTGTTTATTTATTTATTTATTTATTTATTTATTTTAGTTTTTTAGATTGGGATTTTCTGTGTATCTCTTACTGTCCTCCAGATTCCTGTAGATATCATGCTGAACTCTAAATAAAAAAAAAATCACTTACATCTGCCTCTCAAGAGCTGGAATTAAAGGCATGGTCAACACTGACTGGTAAAACCAAAACAATGAAAACACAATTATAAAACCCTAATATTTTTGGAAAAAAAGAAACAACAATAATTACAACAAGAATTAGAACAACAACAAAACCATAATAAATATACTAAAATGGTAAAAAAGTTAAAGTATTCATTTAAACTGAATCACTAAAATACACTAACAACATTAAAAAATAATAATAAAAAACAATAAAAGTACACTACAAGCTTGAAATCCAAGAAACTCTAAATCACTAAAGACTCTACAAAACTTTGAAATACCCTAGAAACCAGAAAAGAAAACATAAGAACCCAAAATATTTATTTATTTATTTATTTATTTATTTATTTATTTATAATTATTTATTTTATACATTCTGTCTTTCTATCTTTCTTCCTTTTTTCTATCTTCCTTCCTTTCTTTGTTTTTTCTTTCTCTCTTTCTCTCTTTCTTTCTTTCTTTCTTTCTTTCTTTCTTTCTTTCTTTCTTTCTATCTTTGTTTCCCTTTACTTCTTCCTTCCTTATTTATCTCTCTGTCTCCCTCTTTCTTTATTTCTTGTCTTTATTTGTTTTTTCCTATTTTTCTATCTTTTCCTCACTCTCCCTTCCTTCCTCCCTTCTTTTTTTCCTTCCTTCCTTCCTTCCTTCCTTCCTTCCTATCACACTCTCTCACTCTCTCTTTCTTTTTTTCTATTTTTTGTTTGTTTGTTCCTTTTTTATTACTTTCTCTCAATATCTCAACAGATATAAATATTTTGAAATAATCCCATGCATTTAATCTGATCACCCTGGAAAAGGCTGAAGTCAGTTAAAGCTTAAATTAAAACTCAAACATTTAAATACACTAAACTCAATAAAAAGAAAAAAAAATAAAAATACAATAGAACCCTGAAAAAAAAAAAAAAAAACTCTAAATCGCTTTTCTAAGAACCCAACAATAAAAAAAAAAAAAAAAAAACATAGAAATCTAAAAAGAATACACATGAAGACAAAATATCCCTAAAAGATTTGTTTGTTTGTTTGTTCATTGATTTTTAATTAATTTTGTATATCTTATGAATTGTGTCTTTTTAACTGTTTTTATCTGTCTCTTTCTTTTTTTCCCTTCCTTCCTTTTTTCCTTCCTTCCTTCCTTCCTTCCTTCCTTCCTTCCTTCCTTCCTTCCTTTCTTTCTTCCTTTCTTTCTTTCTTTCTTTCTTTCTTTTATTCTTTCTTTCTTTCTTTCTTTCTTTCTTTCTTTCTTTCTTTCTTTCTTTCTTTTTTCCTTCCTTCCTATCCTCTCTCCCTCCCTCCATCCCTCCTTCATTTCCTCCCTCCCTTCCTCCCTTCCTCCCTCCTTTCTTTCTTTCTTCTTTCTTTTTTTGGTTTTTTGTTTATCTCTCTCTCTCTCTCTCTCTCTCTCTCTCTCTTTCTCTCTCTCTCTCACTCTCTTTGTCCCTCCCTCCCTTCCTCTCTCTCTCCTCTCTCTCTCTGTCTCTCTCTGTCTCTCTCTGTCTCTCTCTGTCTCTCTGTCTTTGAGTTTTGGAGACTGCGTTTCTCTGTGTATCAATGGCTGTCTTCTACCTCCCTGTGGAGACCTGTGGAGACCTTGCTGGACTCTACTTTAAAAAAAAAAAAAAAAAAAAAAAAAAGCACCTACCTACCTTTGTCTCAGAATTGCTGGGATTAAATTCATGGACCAACTTTGCCTGGCAAACCCAAATGATCAAATCACAAATATAAAACCTTTACTGTTTTTTTTAGAAAAAAATCAAGTACAAAACAACAACTGTAGTCTCCCGTCCCCAAGCCTGAAACCTGCATGCTCAGTGGTGGAGTGTGCTGCTCAATTGTTCTGCCTAGCCCACTGCTGGAGCTTGCTGATTTGCTCTTCCAAAGCCGTCACGTGGTCACCCTGCTACTGGACCCCAAGATTATTATTTGGCAGGAATTGGGCCCCCTTTCCCTGCTCCATAACTGCGTGCAGAATAGTAAAATTGAGCTTTCATCAGGATGACTGTCTTAGGTACATTTTTATCTCATACTCTCTAGCCCTTCTTCTCTTCCAGGTTTTTAAGGTGCCTTTCCAGCCTAGAACCCACACATATGGTCATGTGGGTGGAGACAACATTTGGCAAATGAACACAGGACTGAGAAACCGCAGAGGACATTTGGAAGAAGCACTGCTGGTTTGGATCTCCATAAAAGAAGAAAATAATTAAAGGAAATTCATACCGGAGAAGGTCGGTATGGGCTAAGTTGAAAGAGCATTAACCCAAATGCTAATTCACTTAGTTTCAGCAGTGAAGTTTATCAGGGACTAGGAACTGTTAGGCAATTAGACATAGCTCCCAGAAGCTAAATTTTTAGACATTAGAAAAGAAAGGATTTATTAAAAAAGAAATTAATATTCAGGTGAATAAGCCACAGTCAAAAAAAATAAAAAATAAAAAATAAAAAATAAAAAATAAAAAATAAAAAATAAACTGCATCATAAGGAGGGAGGAAAATGTCCTAAAAAGCACAGTTAATTTCAGGAGTGCCATGATTTGTTCTCTTTGGGCCTTATAACAAAAGTACTCTGGCCCCTTTTGTGTGTTGTCTAATGTCTGGTGCACCAATCTGTTCTCAGGTTCAATTCATGTATGTTTGTGTCCAGTCTGTATGAATGAATGTTCTATATTTTATGTTGGATAATAATGATGGTATAAAAAATTTTATCTGCAAAGCCAAGAGCTGCCAGGTGCCTCAACCAGGAATTAGTCTTATGGCAGGAGGGTCCCTGCTGGAAAACTGTTCGTTTTAGGAAAAAAGGGCGAGTCTACAATCTCTTAGTTTCAGGGTAAAAAAGCTGATAAATGGTTCGTGATTAATGAATTTGACAAATTATAAAGTGCCCTTTATTCTATGATTGTAGCTACAAAAATTAATATTCTCTGATTGGTCTAAATGTAACTGCTTCATTTGGTGCTTTTTTATTGGAAATGTGTTCTGTGTGTTTTCACAATCAGCTCAAAAGTTGTTGGTTAAGATTAATAATTGTTACATTGCTACAGATAGTCTTAAATTTCATAACTCAACTTCAGAGTTCTTCTAACATGTGACATAAGGAAGGCCAAGAGACAGGGTCTCTAAAGATATTTCTAGTTTAATTGTTAATTAATGTGGTTTCTATTCTAAAAACTAAAATTTAAGATAAGGTTTAAAGCAATGGCTCTTTATTAAAGCAGTAAAGCTTACATATATTCATAGGTATTAATTGGCAGCCAAACTTTGTAATATGATAGTAATGCTTCTAATATTATTGATTTTAAAGATGATAAATTGTTTTAAACGTGGGTTTTGCTTTCCCAAGTTTGTAGATATTGCAAAAGAGACTTGAAAATTATGGTTAAAACTGCCAGTGTTCCATTGACTGCAGCTTGCAGTTTGATTGCAAATTTAAGATTTTCTACTCACCCATATATTGTTAATTAAGATTATTACAAAAGTAATCATCCTATAATTGTGCTAATACTTCATACAACACTTAGACAGAGTTATCTAGCTATGTTTGTCTTTATGCATAGATTAGACCCGCATACAATCAGTTTGTGTATAGTTGATGCCTGGCAGGAAACTGCAATTGGGCAATTTTTTCACAACACTAAAGTCAAATAACCTCATTAAAAAATGGGGATCAGAGCTAAACAAAGAATTCTCACCTGAGGAATACCGAATGGCTGAGAAGCACCTGAAAAAATGTTCAGCATCCTTAATGATCAGGGAAAAGCAAATCAAAACAACCCTGAGAGTCCATCTCACACCAGTCAAAATGGCTGAGATCAAAAATTCAGGTGACAGCAGATGCTGGCAAGGATGTGGAGAAAGAGGAACACTCCTCCATTGTTTTGGAATTGCAAGCTTGTACAACCACTCTGGAAATCAGTCTGGCGGTGTTTAGAAAATTGGACATGGTACTACCAGAGGATACTGCAATACCTCTCCTGGGCATATATCCAGAAGGTGTTCCAACTAGTAAGAAAGAAACATGCTCCACTATGTTTATAGCAGCCTTATTTATAATAGCCAGAACCTGGAACGAACCCAGATGCTGATCAATAGAGGAATGGATACCAAAAATGTGATACATTTACACAATGGAGTACTACACAGCTATTAAAATGAATGAATTTATGAAATTCCTAGGCAAAAGTTTGGACCTGGAGGAAATTATCCTGAGTGAGGTAACCCAATCACAAAAGAACTCAAATGATATTTTCTCACTGATAAGTGGATATTAGCCCAGAAACTTAGAATACCATAGATATAAGATACAATTTGCAGAACACATGAAACTCAAGAAGAACGAAGACCAAATTGTGGATACTTTGCCCCTTCTTAGAATTGGGAACAAAACATCCATGGAAGGAGTTACAGAGACAAAGTTTGGAGCTGAGACAAAAGGATGGACCATTTAGTGACTGCCATATCCAGGGATCCATCCCATACTCAGCCTCCAAATGCTGACACCATTGCATACACTAGCAAGATTTTGCTGACAGGACCCTGATATAGCTGTCTCTAGTGAGACTACACTGGGGCCTAGCAAACACAGAAGTGGATGCTCACAGCCAGCTATTGGATGGATCACAGAGCCCCAAATGGAGGAGCTAGAGAAAATAGGAAAGGAGCTAAAGGGATCTGCAACCCTATAGGTGGAACAACATTATGAACTAACCAGTTCCCCAGAGCTCTAACTCTAGCTTCATATGTATCAAAAGATGGCCTAGTTGGCCATCACTGGAAAGAGAGCCCCATTGTTCTTGCAAACTTTAATTGCCCCAGTACAGGGGAAAGTCAAAGCCATGAATTGGGAGTTGGGGGTAGGGGAGTGGGGGGTAGTGAATAGGGGACTTTTGGGTTAGCATTGGAAATGTAAATGAGGAAAATACCTAATAAAAAAAAAGAAAACAAAAAATCCTAGACATACACTAAAACCCTGAAAACCTAAAAAGACAAAAACAAACAAACAAAACAAAACAGAACAAAACAAAACAAACAAAACAACAAAAAAATTCTAAAACACTCTTCTAAAAAAACTAAGAAACATTTTAAAAAATCCCTACTATTCTAAAAAAAAATAAAAATAAGTCAAAACTGTCGATAAAATACTGTAATTTTAAAATTTCTTTTTTTTTCTTTTTTTCTTTGTTTCTTTGTTTCTTTCTTTGTTTCTTTGTTTCTTACTTACTTTCTTTCTTTCTTCCTCTCTTTCGTTCTTTCTTTCTTTCATTCTTTCTCTCTCTTTCGTTCTTTCTTTTTCCTTCCTTCCTCCTTCCTTCCTTCCTTTCTCTTTTTCTTCCTTACTTCCTTTCTTTCATTTCTCTCTCTCTCTCTCTCTCTCTCTCTCTCTCTCTCTCTCTCTTTGTTTCTTCCTTTCTTTTCTGTCACTGTTACTTTCTTTTTAACTTCTTTCTCTCTCTGACCTTCCTTTTTTTTTTTTTTTGCTTTTTGTTTTGTTTTGTTTTTTTAGTTTTTTTAGGAAGGGTTTCTCTATGTATCATTGGCTGTCCTGGAATGCACTTTGCAGACCTGACTGACAATGAACTCAGAAATCCAAGACCTCTTTCACTAAAAAGTTGAGAAAAAAAGTGTGGATCACCCCTGACTGGAAACCCTAAAATTCTCAAACCCAAAAATAAAACCTTAATTTTTTTAAAATCTATTAAAAAACATTCACACACAGACACATACAGACACAAATAGTAAAACCATAAAATATAACCCTAAATAAAAAAAAAAAAAAGAAAAAAGAAAGAAAAAAACAGACTAAAAAGCTTTAAAAATTTCTAAACATACACTAAATCCCTGAAAAATCTAAAAGACAAAAAACAAAAAAATACAGGAAAACCGATATTCTAATACACTCTTCTAAAAACAATAAAAAACATTATTTAAAAATCCCTATTCTAAAAAAAATAAAGCCAATAATGTCGATAAAATACATTTATGTATAAATTTCTTTCTTTTTTCTTTTTTTTATTTATTTGTTTGTAAGTTTCTTTCTTTCTTTCTTCCTTTTTTTTCTTTCTTTCTTTCATTCATTCTTTCTTTCTTTCTTTCCTTCTGTCTTTCTTGTTTGTTTGTTTGTTTGTTTGTTTGTTTGTTTTCTTTGTGTAAGGCTTGGTTTCTCAGTGTATACCCTTGAAGTCATGGAAATCAATCTTTAGACCCATCTGGCCTTGAACTCAGAAATCCACCTGCCTGTACCTAACCAAGTGTGTGATTGAAGGCATGGAGAACAATGCAGTGGCAACACTAAAACTTTTAAACCCCCAAAAATATAACCCTAAAAATTAAAAGAAAAAAATACTTAAGTGCAAAGAATCACACACACAAAATCAATAAAACAGTAAAATATTGAAAAATGAACTAAACACACTTTCACTTTCTTTCTTTCTTTCACTCTTTCTTTCTCTCTTTCTTTCTTTCTTGTTTTTTTTTTTTTTTGTGTGTGTGTGTGTGTGTGTGTGTGTGTGTGTGTGTGTGTGTGTGCGTGTGTGTGTGTGTGTTTTGGAGACTAGAATTCTTTGTGTTTACATTGGCAGTCATGGAAATCACTCTTTAGACCAGGCAAGCCTTCAATTTAGAAATCTGCCTGATTCTGCCTACCAAGTGTAGGATTTAAGGCATTGGTCACCATTGCCTGGAAACACTAAAACTCTTAAAACTGAAAATTAAGACTAAAAATTAAAACAAAACAAATTAAAACAAAACAAAACAAACAAAAAACACAAAAACACAAAACAACAACAACTAAAAAAAAAAATCAAGAACACACAGACACACACAGAGAAGTAAAACAGCAGATTTAAAAAAAAATGAACTAACCCTTAATAAGAACCAAAAATCAAGAAAAAGCCCTAAAATCTTAATAAATTCCCACGATAAGAACTAAACAGATTCTAAAACATTTAATGCCAAAAATCTCTAAAATGCTGTTCTAAACACCCTACACACACACACACACACACACACACACACATATATATATACAAACATACATACATATATATATACACACATACACATACATATATATACACACACACATATATATGTATATGTATGTATATGTATGTATATGTATGTATATGTATGTGTATGTTTGTGTATGTGTATGTGTATGTTTGTGTATATGTATGTGCTTATATATATATGTGTGTGAGAGAGTATGTATATGTATTATATATATATATATATATATATATATATATATATATACATACATAATGAAGAATCCAAAAATTACCTTTTTTTTTTTTTTTTTTTTTTTTTTTTTTAGTTTTTGGAGACACTGTTTCTCTATGTATCCTTGGAGGTCCAGAAATTCACTGTGTAGACTAGCCTGATAATGAACTCAGAATCCAAGACCTCTGTCTCAAAAGGCTGGTATAAAAGATATGGATCACCACTGTCAGGCAACCTTAAAATCCTTAAACCTCAAAATAAAACCTTATTTTTTTTTTAAAAAAATGCTCAAGAGCACACACAAGTAAAACCCTAAAATATATCCATAAAGGCCCCCCAAAAAACTCTCTAAAATATTTTAAAAAACTAAACATACACTAAAATCCAACAATCATAAACAAAAACAAAAACTGTACAACAGTCTTGTAAGAACACTTAAAAAATAAAAAACCTAATAATATAAAAAACATAATAAAAAAGAACGCAAAAATTTCCATACAATAAGTTTTTTACTTACAGTCTTCCTTCCATCCTTTCTTCCTTTCTATCTTTCTTCCTACCCTTTCTTTTTTCTTTCTTTCTTTTCTGTATTTTTTTCTTTCTTTCTAACTTTCTCTCTCTCTCTCTCTCTCTCTCTCTCTCTCTCTCTCTCTCTCTCTCTCTCTCTCTCTCTCTCTCTCTCTCTCTCTCTCTAAGTTTTTTTTTTTTAAGTTTTTTAGACAGGGGTTCTCTTTGTATCCTTGGCTGTCCTGGAACTCACACTGTAGACTACCCTGACCATGAATTCAGAAATCCAAGACCTCTGCCTCTAAAATGCTGGGATAAAAGGCATGGGTCACCACAGACAGGCAACACTAAAATTCTTCAACTACAAAATAAATTTTATTTTATTTTTTAAATATTCAAGAACACACACACACAGACACACAAAATCATAAAACAGTAAAACATTAAAAACATGAACTAAACTCTAATAAGAACCAAAAATCAAGAAAAAATCCTAAAATTCTTAATAAACAAAGAAAAAAAAAAAAAAACCAAAAAAACACTAAACAGATACTAAAAACCTTAAAGAAAAAGATTATCAAAACTTTGTTCTAAAACCCCAAGAAAACCCGAAAAAAAAAAAAAAACTTCTATAGTTCCAAATATATATATATACACATTCAAGAATCCAAGAATGACCCTGAATGTCTTCCCTCCCCGCTCCCCCCCCCCGAGCTTTTTTTCTTTCTTTCTTTCTTTCTTTCTTTCTTTCTTTCTTTCTTTCTTTCTTTCTTTCTTTCTTTCTTTAGTTAGTTAGTTAGTTTTTGGAGACACGGTTTCTCTGTGTATCCTTGGCTGTCTGGAACTCACTCTGTAGACTAGCCTGACCATGAACTTGGAAATCCAAGACCTCTGTCTCTAAAATGATGGAATAAAACTCATGGGTCATCACTGACAGCAATCCTAAAATCCCTAAACCACCAAAAAACCTAAAATTAAAAAAAAAAAAATACTCAAGAACATACACACACACACACAAATAGTAAAAACCTAAAATATAAACATAAAGGCCTCCAAAAAACTCTCTAAAATGTTTACAAAACACTAAACATACACTAAAATAAAAAAAAAAACCCTAATAATTATACAACGCTCTTCTAAAACCATTTTAAAAAAATAGTACAAAAGAACCCAAAATTTTCCATACATTAAGTTTCTTACTTACAGTCTTTATTCCATTCTTGCTTCTTCCTTCCTTTCTTTCTTCCTTCCTTTCTTCCTTCCTTTCTATCTTTCTTCCTTCCCTTTCTTTCTTACCTTTTCTTTCTTTCTTTCTTTCTTTCTTTCCTTCCTTTCTCTTTTTCTTCCTTCCATACTTTTTTCTCATTATTTCTTTTTTCTTTTTTCTTCCTTCCTTCCTTCCTTCCTTCCTTTCTTTCTTTCTTTCTTTCTTTCTTTCTTTCTTTCTTTCTTTCTTTCTTTCTTTCTTTCTTTCTTTCCTTCCTTTCTTTCTCTTTTTCTTCCTTCCATACTTTTTTCTCATTATTTCTTTTTTTCTTTTTTCTTCCTTCCTTTCTTTCTTTGTTTCTCTCTTTCTTTCCTTCCTTCCTTCCCTCCTTCCTTTCTCTTTTTCATTCCTTCCTTACTTTGTATCTTTCTTTTTTCTTCCTTCCATTCTTTTATTTCACTCTTTCTTTTCTGTAAATTTTTTCTTTCTTTCTTTCTTTCTTTCTTTCTTTCTTTCTTTCTTTCTTTCTTTCATTATTTATTTATTTATTTAGTTAGTTAGTTAGTTAGTTTTTGGAGACACGGTTTCTCTGTGTATCCTTGGCTGTCTGGAACTCACTCTGTAGACTAGCCTGACCATGAACTTGGAAATCCAAGACCTCTGTCTCTAAAGTGATGGAATAAAACTCATGGGTCATCACTGACAGCAATCCTAAAATCCCTAAACCACCAAAAAACCTAAAATTAAAAAAAAATACTCAAGAACATACACACACACACACAAATAGTAAAAACCTAAAATATAAACATAAAGGCCTCCAAAATCCTCTCTAAAATGTTTACAAAACACTAAACATACACTAAAATCAAAAAAAAAAAACCCTAATAATTATACAACGCTCTTCTAAAACCATTTTAAAAAAATAGTACAAAAGAACCCAAAATTTTCCATACATTAAGTTTCTTACTTACAGTCTTTATTCCATTCTTGCTTCTTCCTTCCTTTCTTTCTTCCTTCCTTTCTTCTTTCCTTTCTTTCTATCTTTCTTCCTTCCCTTTCTTTCTTACCTTTTCTTTCTTTCTTTCTTTCTTTCTTTCTTTCTTTCTTTCTTTCTTTCTTTCTTCTTCCCTTTCTTTCTATCTTCCTTCCTTACTTTCTTTCTTTCTTTCTTTCCTTCTTTTCTTTCTCTTTTTCTTCCTTCCATACTTTTTTCTCATTATTTCATTTTTCTTTTTTCTTCCTTCCTTCCTTCCTTCCTTCCTTCCTTCCTTTCTTTCTTTCTTTCTTTCTTTCTTTCTTTCTTTCTTTCTTTCTATCTTCCTTCCCTTTTTCTTCCCTTTCTTTCTTCCTTCCCTATCTTCTTCCCTTTCTTTCTATCTTTCTTCCTTACTTTCTTTCTTTCTTTCTTTCTTTCTTTCTTTCTTTCTTTCTTTCTTTCCTTCCTTTCTTTCTCTTTTTCTTCCTTCCATACTTTTTTCTCATTATTTCTTTTTTCTTTTTTCTTCCTTCCTTTCTTTCTTTGTTTCTGTCTTTCTTTCCTTCCTTCCTTCCCTCCTTCCTTTCTCTTTTTCATTCCTTACTTACTTTGTATCTTTCTTTTTTCTTCCTTCCATTCTTTTATTTCACTCTTTCTTTTCTGTAATTTTTCTTTCTTTCTTTCTTTCTTTCTTTCTTTCTTTCTTTCTTTCTTTCTTTCTTTCTAACTTTCTCTCCTTCTCTCTCTCTCTCTCTCTCTCTCTCTCTCTCTCTCTCTCTCTCTCTCTCTCTTTCTTAGATTTTTAGAGTTTTTTGAATTTTTTACAAAATAAATTTTACTTTTTTTGAAAAATATTCAAGAACACACACAAACACACACATACACACACACAAGTAATAAAACCCTAATAAATATAGTAAAGCCAAAAAAATTATCCAAAAACATTTTAAAATATTAACCTCCAAAAAAAAAAAAAAAAACTATACAACTCTCTTCTAAAAACTCTTTAAAAACCCTAGTATTCATTAAAAAAAAAGAAACTAACTTTTTCATACAGTAAATTTCCTACTTACAGTATTTCATTCTTTCTTTCTTTCCAACTTTCTTTCCATCTTTCTTTCTTTCTTTAAGCCCGACCATGAACTCAGAAATCCAAGACTCTTTCTCTAAAATGTTGAGATAAAAGGCATGGATCACTCCAGACAGTAGGCAACCCTAAAATTCTCAATCCACAAAATAAGACCTTTAAATTTTTTGAAAACTATTCAGGAACACACAGATAAAGACACACAGACACACACAGACACACACACAGAAACACACAGACACACACACAGAAACACACACAGACACAAACACAGATACATACACACACAAATAGTAAAACCATGAAATATAAATCTAAAGCAAAAAAAAAAATAATAAGTCTCCCTAAAAAGTTTTTTTAAAAACTAACCATACACAAAACCCTTTAAACGTAAAAAAGGAAAAAGAAAAAAAAAAAAAAAACGGAAAAAAAAAATACAAGGAAGCCCAGTATATGCATAAAGTAATTTGTTTCCTCATAAAGTAATTTGTTTCCACATTCCTTCCTTTACTTCATTCCTTCATTCATTCATTCTTTCTTTCTTTCTTTTTGACTTTTTA
>NW_028227277.1:2417267-2424767 GCF_978045245.1 Mus caroli | reverse complement strand
TGTATTACTCATGTTAGGGCTTATTCTGGCCTTCCTAGCCCTATGTCTCATGGAAATGACTTGGCAGACAAAGCCACTAGAATCGTGGCTGCTGCTCTGTCTTCACATGCTTTCATAAACTCTTCCACGTGATGGCTGAAACATTATGCTGCCATTTCACTTTAACCAGGAAGGAAGCTCATGACATTGTCACCCAATGTCAAAACTGTTAATTTCTGCCTATTCCTCAGGTAGGGATAAACCACCGAGGCATCAGGCCATTACAGGTCTGGCAAAGGGATGTCACTCATATTTCCTGTTTTGGAAGAAATCAATATTTACATGTTTCCATTGACACCTGCTCTGGTGTTCTGTTTGCTACAGCTTTAACAGGTGAGAAAGCCTCTCATGTTATATAGCACTGTTTAGAAGCATGGAGTGCTTGGTGCAAGCCCACAATCCTTAAAACTGATAATCTGCCAGGATATACCTCTGCTAAATTTCAGCAATTTTGTCATCAAAAGGATATCACTCACCTGACTGGCCTTCCTTATAAACCTCAAGGACAAGGCACGGTGTAAGGTGCCCACCGTGCACTCAAGTCTTATTTTATAAAACAAAAGGGGGGAGTTGATGAGACTCTGCCCTCAGTGCCAAGAGTAGCTGTCTCCATGGCACTCTTTACAATTAATTTTTTGAATCTTGGTGAGCAAGGTCGCTCTGCAGCCGATCGACATAGCTCAGACCCTGATAGACCAAAGGAAATGGTGAAATGGAAGGATGTGTTATCTGGTCTGTGGGAAGGCCCGGATCATACTTTGTTAAGATCCAGGGGAGCTGTTTGTGTTTTTCAACAGAGTGAAGACAACCCATTTTGGCTTCAGGAATGACTCACCCGCAAAATAGTAATCAAGGATGGTGTGGAAGATGCTGACCTCCCGAGGACTGCTCCTGATCCTGACAATGCTGAACTTGTCTCAGGTTCCTTGTATGATGGGCAAACAGAGATGGGCCATTCTCTCAACTTTCCCTAAAACAATGCCAGTTCGCCATGATGCTATAGTTTTTCCAAAATTCTTTACTACTAATAAAACATTAGATTTACCATATCTACCCTACGATCCCACCCGAGCATCAATAGGAGAAAATCGCTCTTTATTAGAACAGGGTTCTTTATGTCATCAAATTAATGGACCAGGAAAATGTATAAACCTCACAGTCCGAGCCTTGGGGATGTTTAATGAGCACCGAGGAGGCTGGGTGAGCACAATCCAAGATAATTCCAAAGCAGATGTAAACATTACATATCGGACCTTACGGCACGAGGCAATTTGGGTCAATGGTACATTTCCACCACATAACTTTTCAGACGAAGAATGTCCTCCACAACCAAAAATAGCCCTACATTATAGATTGGAAGATGAAGAGCTGATCTTGCCTTGGTCTGATTGTCAATCCTCCATCACTCGTTA
Organism: Mus caroli; assembly: GCF_978045245.1. NCBI lineage: Eukaryota > Metazoa > Chordata > Mammalia > Rodentia > Muridae > Mus > Mus caroli. Next base: position 2,423,316 of record NW_028227277.1, on the reverse strand, counting down.
GGCAGACCAGAGTAAAACCTTTTCCTAATCTCCTAACATGTTGGTTGCCCAGAGAATGAATTTATTATGAAAAAGGTACTTTTCATACAGGACTTTACAATGCATCCCTTTCATAGTGGGTGCTTTGTGGAGTCAATGGCAGTTGTACAGATCTCAATCCTTTACTCTTTATCCAGGGAGGAGCAGTTGGAAAGGCTTCTTTTACTGGCATCTCCAGATTTGCTCAGTATTGGGGAATACATTGACTCCCTGGACTCTTATGGATAAACTAATACCAGCGTAGAGATCACTGGGTTCAATAAAACTTTTGTAAACCAGATTAATTACCCACCTATGCCAGTCTGTGTTTACCCCACTTTCTTGTTTATTCTTTCAAATGATTCATTTGAAGTCTGTTTCAATGATTCTTGTTGGATTTCTCAATGCTGGGATGTAACAAAGGACACCCGTGCCATGGTGGCATGTATCCCTTGTTGGATCCTTGTTCCGGTGGAAACACCCTCCACTATATCCCTGTTTCGACAAAAAAAAAAAGAGATTTTGGCATTACTGCTGCCATAATCATAGCAATTTCAGCCAGTGCAGTTGCTGCTACAGCTGCAGGGTACACTATGGCTAGTATGGTTCAGTCAGGCACAAAATTAAATCAGCTTTCAGCAGATCTGACTGATGCCATCACTCTCCTAACTTCTGCTAGTACCAAGTTAAAGGGAGGGCTGATAAATTTGAATCAGTGCCTTGACCTGGCATAGGAACAGATAGGCATCCTGTACCAGATAGTCCAGTTAGGTTGTGAACGAAAGTTGAATGCTCTGTGTATTACCAGGGTCCAACATGAAAATTTTACTCATGCAGCTAATCTGTCTAGACAGGTTTCCTTGTATCTTGCAGGAAATTCATCTGAGGGATTCGATGAGAGTCTTGAGGCCCTGAGGGTGGCAGTTTTAAACATCAACTCAATGCGAGTGGACCTGTAATTGACAGAGGGCCTCTCCTCCTGGATTTCATCTGCATTTTCTTATTTTAAGGAATGTTTAGGGGTAGGCTTATTTGGTGTTGCCACCTGCTGTGGACATGTGTTCATGCTCTGGTTTGCAAGCTTAAAACTCAACAAACAAATGACAAGGTTGTGATAGCTCAAGCACTTGCTGCCATTGAGCAAGGGGCCTCCCCCGAAATCTGGTTATCTATGCTCAAGAATTAGTTGACACTGGTGGCTGACCTCTTTTGTAGAGTTTGCCCTAGGTCATTTAGTAGTTAGTGTCAAATAGCACTGCAATATCCAGGAACGGGCAACTTTCCTCATGCACAGATCAACCTAAGACAAGGGGCCCAGTTGCGATAGTGTTACCCTATGACGGGAAAGGCTGTGACATTAGAGAAACGACCTAAGACAGGAGCCACAGCGGATGGGCATAATTACACAGACCTAGTTCAGCCTCATTTTAATAAAATAAAAAGGGGAAGACATGGAGAACCGTGCTGCTAGCAATCGCCATTATAAGATGGTGCTGGTCTCCGCTGTGCCTAATTAGTATACAAGCCTTGTGCTCAAGGGCAAGAGTGAACTCATGCCTAGTCACTTCCCATCTCGGGGCCTAATAATGGGGTGATAGGAAAGCAACGAATCAGGAGGTGACAGGCCACATCAGTTGATGAAACGCCATGGCTGAGGGCTATATAAGCAACGCCATTTTATGGGGTCGGGGGGTCTTACCTCCTGAAGAAGCAATAAAGCTTTTTGCTGCAGAAGAATAGGGTTGTCTGAGTTTGTTCTTGCTGGCAAGAACAATAGCTCGGACATTCTTTCTTTCTTTTCTTCCTTCCTTCCTTCCTTCCTTCCTTCCTTCCTTCCTTCCTTCCTTCCTCCTTCCTTCCTTCCTTCCTTCCTTCCTTCCTTCCTTCCTTCCTTCCTTCCTTTCTTCTTTCTTTCTTTTTTTTTTTTTTTTTTTTTTTGATTTTTTGGACAATGGGTTTCTCTTTGTATCCCTGCCAATACTGGAAATGCCTCTGTAGAGCATGCTGGCCTTGAACTAAGAAATCCAATACTTCTTCCTCTCAAGTGCTGGGATTTAAGGCATGGACCACCACTGCCTGGCAACCCTGAAACACTTAAACTCTCGAATTAACATTTAAACTTATATAAAAAAAATGAAAAGAAAAGATAACTCAAAAATACAAACAAACAAACAAAAAAAAACCTTGAAGAAAAAAGATAAAACCTTAAAAAAAATACTTAATAAAACACCCCAAATCCAAAAACACCCTGAAATCATTAAAAAAAGAAGAAACACTAAAAATGCTCTAAAAAACTCGAAACAAAAAAAAAGTCTAAAACAGTTTAATAAATCCCTACAAAAGCCTTAACAAAAACACTAAAACTATAAATAATTAATAATAATAATAATAATAATAGAACACAAATTGAACTTAAAACTCTTTTTTTTCTTTGTTTGTTTTACTTTGTTTTGTTTTGTTTTAAGAAACTGGGTTTCTCTGTTTATCTCTGACTGTCCTAAAGCGCCATCTGTAGACCATGCTGGCCTCGAAATCAAAAATCCACCTAACTGTGCCTCACAAGTGCTGGGATTTAATGCATGAGACACCACTACCTTGTAACCCTAAAGTTCTTAACTCTAAAAATAAATCCTTAATATTAAAATGATAATAATAATAGCCAAAAACTCTAAAAATAAATAAATAAGTAAATAAATAAATAAATAAACAACTAACAAATAAATATATAAATACAAATAAAAGATAAATCTTAAAAAAATTTTGAAAAAAAATCCCCAAAATTCTAAAACATTATAAAATTCTAAAACAAAATAAAACAAAATAAAACAAAAAAACAAAAACAAAAACAAACCACTAAAAATACACTAACATACTGAAAACTAAAATTAAACTCTAAAACACTCTTTTAAAAGTCCCTACAAAACCATTTACAAAAACACTAAAAGTCTACGAAAAATTTTACAACATCCCAAAAATAATCTTAAAACTTTTTTGTTTGTTTCCATTTATGTGTTTTGTTTGTTGGTTTATATTTTTGAGTTTTTAGAGACTGGGTTTCTCTGGCTGATCAAGAACTACCTCTGTAGACCATGCTGGTCTTGAACTCAAAAATCCACCTAACAGTTTCTACAAGGTGCTGGGATTTAGGGCATGGGCCACACTGCCTGGAAACCGTGAAACTCTTAAACCCCAAAAGTAAAACTTTAAAATTAAAAAAGAAGTATCCAAAACACACACACAGACAAACATACAAAAAAAGAAAAGAAAAGAAAACCCATAAAGAATATCAAACACAAAAAAACAAACAAACAAAAACTCTAAAATCCTTTTTAAAAAACAGTAAACTTACACTAAAACTCTGAAAACCAAAAAAAAAATCTAAAACAATCATCAAAAGTCCTAAATACCCTTTTAAAAAACTTTAAATTCTAAAAAATAAAAAATAATAAAAAAGTACACAGAAAGCCTGAAATGTCTATAAAGTCTTTATCTTTTCTTTCCTTCTTTTTCTTTCTTTCTTTCTTTCTTTCTTTCTTTCTTTCTTTCTTTCTTTCTTTCTTTCTTTCTCTCTCTCTCTCTCTCTCTCTCTCTCTCTCTCTCTCTCTCTCTCTCTCTCTCTCTTTCTTTCTTTCTTTGAATTTTTGTTTTGTTTTCTTTTGTTTCATTTTTTGACTGAGTTTCACTCTTATAAAAACCCTACAAAACCCTTTAAATAACTATTATATATATATATATATATATATCCCAAAATGTTCCTTAAACTATTTTTTTTTTGGTTTGATTTATTTTGTTTTTGGAGACTTGGTTTCTCTGTTTAGGCCTGGCTATCCTGGAACTCACTCTGGAAACCAGGCTAGCCTTGAACTTAAAAGCCCACCTGCCTTTGCATCCCTAGGACTGGAAATAAAGGCATGGACCACCACTGCCTGGCAAAACTAAAATACTATACCCCAAATGTAAGAACGTAAGATTTTTTTCAGAAAAACACACACACACACACGCACACAAACCTAAAAAAAAGGTAAAACACTAAAAGAAAACCCCGAAGCCTAAAAAACAAACATACAAACAAACAAACAATCCTAAAACCGAAGAGACCCACAATTCCCTTAAAAAATAAAAGAAAGAAGGAAAGAAAGAAAACAGAAAAAAAAAAAAACACTAAAACCAATAAAACTCTACAATAGTCTTCTAAACACACTACTAACCCTTAAAAAGACCGTAAAATTCTACAAAAATACACAAGGAGCCAAAAATTTCACTAAAACTGTTTCATTTCTTTCTTTTCTTTTTCTTTTTTCTTTTCTTTTGTTTTGTTTTTTGTTTTTTGTTTGTTTTTTTGTTTGCTAACTTTTTTGGTGACTGGTTTTCTCTGAGTATTTCTAGCTGCTCTGGAATTCACTCTGTGGACCATATTGGCCTCGAACTCAAAAATCCACATACCTCTGCCTCCCAAGTGCTGGGATTTAAGGCATGGCCACCACAGCCTGTCGACACTGAAACTCTTAAACTCCCCAATTAACACTTAAAATTAAAAAAAAAAAAAGAAAGAAAAGAAAACTCAAAAACACACGAAAAAAAAAAATGGAAAAAAAGATAAAACCTTAAAAAACACATAGTAACACACCAAATCCAAAAACACCCTAAAATCCTTAAAAAAATAAAAATAAAAAACACTAAAAATGCACTAAAATACGCGAAACCAAAAAATCATCAAAAACAGTCTTATAAAAACCCTACAAAAGCCTTAACAAAAAAGCACTGAAATTATAAATAACAACAACAACAACAACACAATAATAATAATAATAATAAACAAGAACACAAAATGAAACTAATTTTTTTTTTTTTGGTTTTTCCTTTTTTGTTTTTTGTTTTTTGTTTTATTGTTTTGTTTTGTTTTGTTTTGTTTTGTTTTGTTTTGGATTTCCCTCTGTAATCCATGCTTACCTTAAATCCTCAAATCAACCTACCTCTGCCTCCCAAGGGCTGGGATTTAATGCATGGGAAACCACTGCCTGGAAAACCTCAAAGACTTACTTCTAAATCTAAAACACTCTTCTAAAAACTCTACAAACCCATTTTTAAAAGCTCTAAAATTCTAAATATCTATAAATCCCAAAAATGACCCTTATAATATTTTTTTGGTTTTATTTATTTATTTATTTATTCATTCATTCATTCATTCATTCATTCATTCATTCATCCATTTATATGTTTGTTTATTTATTTGTTTGTTTGTTTGTTTATTTATTTATTTATTTTGGAGACTGGGTTTTTTCTCTATAGCCCTGGCTAACCTGGAACTCACTCTGTAGACCAGGCTGGCCTAGAACTTACAAATCCACCTGCCTCTGCCTTCCAAGGGCTGGGAATAAAGGCATGGACCATCACTGACTGAGAAAGCTGAAACACTTTAACTTCAAAATAAAAAGTTAATTGTTTCTTCAAAAATACAATAAATATATAAATAATAATAATAATAATGATAATAATAATAATAATAATAATAATAATAATAAATGAAGGAAAATACTAAAAGAAAACCCTACAGCCAAAAAAAAAAAAAAAACAAAAAACCCGAAAATTTAGGAGACCAAAAAAAAAGCAACAATAAAAAACCAATAAAACTCTACAATAGTCTTCTAAACACCTTATTAACCATTTAAAAAACTCTAAATTTCTACAAAAATACATGGAGCCATAAATTTCACTAAATCTGTTTTCTTTCTTTCTTTCTTCCTTTCTTCCTTTCTTTCTTTCTTTCTTTCTTTCTTTCTTTCTTTCTTTCTTTCTTTCTTTCTGTCTGTCTGTCTGTCTGTCTGTCTGTCTGTCTGTCTTTCTTTTTCTTTCCTTAGTTCTTATTGTTTTTCTTTCTTTTTTTCTTCTTTTTTTTCAAGTTTTTGGAGACTGAGTTTCTCTGTGTACTTCTGGCTGTCCTCGAACTCACTCTGTAGACCATGCTGCGTTCGACCTTAACACACTCCAACACACATACACACAAAAACCGAAAAAAATACTAAAACGTTAA
>NW_028227277.1:2394767-2409767 GCF_978045245.1 Mus caroli | reverse complement strand
AAGAAAAAAAAAATACAAACAAAGCCAAAATGTCCCTACTAGTTTCTTTCTTCCTTTCTTTCTTTCTTTCTTTCTTTCTTTCTTTCTTTCTTTCTTTCTTTCTTTCTTTCTTTCTTTCTTTCTTTCTTTCTTTCTTCTTTTCTTTCTTTCTTTCTTTCTTTCTTTCTTTCTTTCTTTCTTCTTTTCTTTCTTTCTTTCTTTATTACTTTTTTTTTTTGAGGTTTTTGTGACTGGGTTGCTCTGTGTATCTCTGGATGTCCACCTGGAGCTCCCTCTGTAGACCAGACTGCCATGCACTAAGAATTCCACTACTTCTGCCTCCCAGTTGATGAGAATCGAGGCAAGGGCCACCATTTTCAGCCAAAATTTAAGTCTTAAAATCCAAAAATAAAACCTTATATTAAAAAACTAATAATACTTAAAAACACTGAAATAAAATATAAAAATAAAAAAAACTATCAAAAAAAAGGCCAAAAAACCCTAAAAGAAAAAAAAAAAACTGTAGAGCCTTAAAAAAAATACCTAAAACACTCTAAAATATTAAAAAAATATAAAAATAAAAACAAACAAACAAAAAACCCAAAAAATGCACTAGAATCCTGAAAGACAAGAAACAAAAAAAAAAAAAAAACAAAAACAAAAACAAAAAACATCAAAACTCTAAAACAATCTTCTAAATAACCTTAAAAAAAACACTAAAATTATTAAAAAAAAAAAGAAAAAATATACACAAGAACCACAAAAAGACCCTAAAATAATTTTTTTTGTGTTTTTCTGTTTTTGAGTTTTGGGAGACTGTGTTTAGCTATGTACCTCTGGCTGTCCGGCAGCTCCCTCTGTATACTATGCTGGTCTCAAACTCAAAAGTCCACCTACATCTGCCTCCCGATTGCTGGGATTTAAAGCATGTGCCACCATTGCCTGGCAACCATATAATAATGCGCAAATATATAACCCTAATTAAAAAAAATCGAGGACAACAACAACAACAACAAAATACCCGTAAGAAATAGAATAAAATGCTAAACAATAAATAAATAAAATAAAGCCTAAATTAAACCCCCAAACCCTAAAGTACATTAAAATCCTTAAAAAATGAGGAAAAACACTAAAAATATTCTAAAAGCCTGACAACCAAAAAAACTCTAAAACACTCTTCTAAAAATTCTTCAAAACCTAAATAAAAACCCTAAATTTTTAAAATTCTAAATTAAGTTGCTGGCAACACTAAAACTCTAAAACTCACAATATACAACCCTCGAATTAAAAAGAAAACTCAAGAACACACACACAAAAAGTAAATAAAACAGTAAAGTGCTAAAAAAATAAGTCCCTTAAACCTCGTAAGAACCAGAAATCACTAAAATAACCTAAAGTCCTTTAAAAATTATAGAAAAAGCTCTAAACATACACTATAACACTTAAAACCAAACAAAATTCTAAAATACTCTTCTAAAAACCCTAAAACACCTAAAAAAAAAACTAATATTAAAAAAAAGAACCACACAATAAGCCAAAAATATCCATAAAGTACTTTTCTTTCAGTCTTTCCTTTCTTTGTTTTCTTTGTTTCTTTCTTTGTTTCTTTCTTTGTTTCTTTGTTTCTTTCTTTCTTTCTTTCTTTCTTTCTTTCTTTCTTTCTTTCTTTCTGTCTGTCTGTCTGTCTGTCTGTCTGTCTGTCTGTCTTTCTTTCTTTCTTTCTTCTTTCTTTCTTTCTTTCTTTTTTATTTTTTTCTTTCTTTATTACTTTTTTTTGTGTGTGTGTGTGTTTTTTGTGACTGGGTTTCTCTGTGTATCCCTATCTGTCCTGGAGCTGCTTCTGTAGAAGAGGCTGACCTCAAACTCGGAAATCCACCAGCCTCTGCCTCCCAAGTATTGTGATTTAAGGCATGGGCCACCACTGCCTGGCAACTCTAAAACTTTTAAACCCCAAAATTAAAACCCTAAAATTAAAAATAGAAGAAGAAGAACAAGAACCACCACCACCAAAACAGCAACAACAACAACAAAAAAAAAAAAAAAACCTAAGAACAGAAAAATGCTAAAATAATAAATAAATAAATAAAAAATAAAGCCTAAATAAAACCCCAAAACCCTAAAACACACTCAAATGGTTTTTAAAGCCAAAAAAAAAAAAAAAAAAAAAAATTGGCTGGCAACACTAAAGCTCTTAAACTCAAAATATACAAACTTAAAATGAAAAAAATAAAACAAAACTCAAGAACACACTCAAACCCTAAATAAAACACTAAAATGTGTAAAAAAAATCACTTAAACCTATTAAGAACCAAAAATCACTAAAAGACCCTAACATCCTTTTAAAAATATAGAATAAACTCTAAACATATACTAAAACCCTGAATACCAAAGTACCTCAAAAGCATTCTTCTATAACCCTCAAAACCATTTAAAAAAAACTTTAAATTCTAAAAAAACATGAACACAAAAATAAACATACAACTTTTTGTTTGTTTGTTCGTTTTTGTTTTTTGAGACAGTGTTTCAGTGTGGCTGTCCCGGAACTCACTTTGAAAACCAGGCTGACCTCAAACTCAGAAATCCAATACCTCAGCCTCTCTCTCTCAAGTGTGGGATTAAAGGCATGCACCACCACTGTCTGACAAGAGTAAAACTCATAAACTGCAAAATAAAACTCTAAAATTTTCAAAAAGTCTTTTCAAAAAGAAAAATAAAAAACAAAAACAAAAACAAAAACAAAAACAAAACAGAAAAAAACCTAAAAAAAGTTTTGTAAAACCCTAAAAAGGAACCCGTAAAGCCTAAAAAAAAAAAAACCCAAAACACCTTAAAATCCATTAAAAGAAAACAAAAACAAAAAACAGAAAGAAAAACCACTAATATACACTAAAACCGTGAAAAACAAAACAAAACAAAACAACAAAAAAAAACTAAACACTCATCTTAACAAAATTACACTGAAACTTCTTTCTTCCTTTCTTCTTCTTCTTCTTCTTCTTCTTTTTTTTTTTATTCATTTTTTCGTTTATGAGACTGGGTTTCTATGTGTATCCCTGGCTTTCCTGGAAGTTACTCTGCCACCATTTCTGGCAACCATAAAACAATGAAACACCAATATTAAAACCCTAAAATTAAAAAAAATATATTCAAGCAAAACAACAAAAACTCTTCTAAAAACACTAAATTCCTTAAAAAAAATAAATAAAAAAAATAAAAATAAAAATAAAAATAAAAAAACTTAAATTCTAAAGAACATACATCAAAAGCCAAAAAATGTCCCTAAAATTCTTTTCATTCTTTCTTTCTTAAATTCTAAAAAAACATGAACACAAAAATAACCATAGAATTTTTTTTTTTTTTTGAGACTGGGTTTCTCTGTGTATGCTTGGCTACACCTAAACCCTGAACTCCCCTCAATAAAATCCCTAAATATTTGTAAAAAAAATAAATAAATAAAATATCTTAAAACCCTAAATAAGAACATGAAACCCTAAAAAGAACCATAAGCCCCTAAAAAAAAACCCTCAAAATTCTTTAAAAATACTCAAAAATCCTAACAAAAAGACCAAAAAAAAACCCCATAAAACCTTAAAAAAGGTCCTGAAACCATTAAAGAAATCCCTCAAGACTTAAAAAAAAAAAATTAAGAAAAGTCCTTTAACAAAACCTGAAAAGACCCTAAAAACCTAAAAAAGAAAAACCTGATGTTTTAAAAAATCAACAAAAACACATTAAAAAAAAAACTATAAAATTATTTTAAAAAAAAGAACCTAAAAGGACTTAAAACCCTAGCAAAATATCCCAAAATTCTAAAACAACAACAAAAAAAAAACTACAAAGACCGAGAAACCCAAAAACGCTAAAAAAAAAAAAAAAAAAAAAAAAATCAACAAAAAACAACAAAAAATAAATCTTTTAAAAAATAATAATAAAACCTAAAAAATTCCTAAAATCCTTTAAAAACCCTAAAGAACCCTAAAATACCTTAAAATCTAAAAGAAATCAAGAAACTTAAAAAAAAAAAAAACATAAAATTGAACCTCAAAAACACCTAAGACCCTAAAACACAATAAGACCCCAATTTTTATTTTTTTTTTTGTTTTTTGTTTTTTGTTTTTGTTTTTGGTGGCTAATAGTTCTTAATACTTTTTTTTAATTAGGTATTTTCTTCATTTACATTTCAAATGCTATACCAAATATCTCAAATACCCTGCCCCCCCCAGTCCCTTACCCACCCACTCCCACCTCTTGGCCCTGGCATTCCCCTGTACTGAGGCATGTAAATTTTGCAAGACCAATGGGCCTCTCTTTCCTCTGATGGCCAAAATTTTTTAAAACCATAAAAAACCTAAAAACCCTAAATAAAAACACTAAGGACTTCAAAAATCACCCTCAAAACCCTAAAATATCTAAAATACTTAAAACACTCTAAAATTAACCTAAAACCAAAATAAATAATAAATAAATAAATAAATAAATAAATAAATAAATAAAAAAGAAAGAAAACCCAGAAAAACCTTAGGTTCTTTAAACAAACACCAAAAGATCCCTAAAAAGCTAAATACAAAAACAAAAAGAATAGAAATAAAATAAAGCAAAACAAAACAAAAAAAAATAAAATAAAATTAAAAAAAAAAAAAACTCTAAAATACTTTTTTTTTTTTTTTTTTTTTTTTGGTTTTTGGAGACTGTTTCTTTTTGTAGCTCTAGCTTTCATGGAACTCACTCTCAAGACCAGGCTGGCCTCAAACTCAGAAATCTGTCTGCTTCTGCGTCCCAAGTTCTGGGATTAATTGTACGGTCCATCACTGCCCAGCAACCCTAAAATACTTAATGAACACTTTTTAAAATAAAAAAAACTACAATTCAAAAAAAAAAAAAAAAAAAAAAAGCAAGAACTCTAATAAGACCCCCAAATTTCTAAACCCCTAAAAATTGCCCTAAAATTCAACAAAACCTCAAGAACCCTAAAAAGACCCCAAAAATTATAAAACCATAAAAAAGACCCTATGGCATTAAAAAATTGCCCAAAACACTGAGAAAAATCCTAAAATCATCTTTTAAAGGAAAGAATCCTTAGGAAAATAAAATAAAAGCATAAAATGAAATAAAAATAAAATACTTAATAAAAAAAATTTAAAACCGTAAAAAAAACCCTCAAAAATTCTAATTTTTTAATAACCCTTAAACAACTTAAAATAATAATAAAAAATCTCTAGAACCCTAAAAAGACACAAAAAATCCTTAACTTTAAAAAACCATATAATGTTAAAAGTGATCCTTCTAGAAACCTAAAAAGCTGTAAAACTAAAGCTCAAAAATCTAAAAAAAAAAAACCTAAAAAAAAAAATTCTTAGAAAAACCATAAACGAACCCTAAATTACTAAAACACCCTAAAATCCTTTTTAAAAAACTAAAAAAAATGCCCTAAAACACTAAAAAAAAAAAATCAACCCTGAAAAAATCAAGAACTCTAAAAAGATTGTGCCAGAATTCCTAAAACCATAAAAATCCTAAATTAAAAAAAAAAAAACACCTTAAAAATATATCAAAACCCTGAAACTCTAGAAAAACCCTAAATTCCTATAAAAAAAAAATTCCTACAAAACTTTAAACTTCTAAATGAAATCTTGAAACCCTAAAAAGAATCCTAAATCCCTAAAAAAAAACCCCTTAAAAGTATTGTTATAAAAAAAACCTCAAAGACCCTTAAAACCCTAAAACTCTAAAACGAAAATTGAACCTGAAACCATTAAAAAGAACCAAACAAACAAACAAACAAACAAAAACCTAAAAATTAAAAAAAAACAATTAAAAAAACCTAAAAAGACCCTAAAAACATTAAAAGCATACAAAGAAAACCTTGAAGCTTTAAGAAATCAAAATAAAAAAGTATAATATTCTAAAAAAATTAAAAATAGGACCTAAAATAACATAAAATACTTAAAAAAAAAAAACAAAAATATTGGCAAAATTATAAAACAAATAAAACAACCCCCTCTCCACAAAACAACAACAACAACAATCAAAATTCTGGAACCCTAAAAAGACTCAGAAAACACTAAACTACCCCCAAAAAGCAAGACATAAAGCATTAAAAAAATAATAAAATAAAACTTAAAAATTATTCCTAAATTTCTTCAAAAAGATCTTGTTTAAAAAAATCCTTAGAATTTTTGTTTAAAGATTCTAAGTTTTTTTAGAGTTTTCCTTTTTTAAGTTTTTGATTTCTTTTAGAGTGTGTGTTTGTGTGTGTGAGACCCTAAAACCCTAAAAGACCTTAAAATCTAGAAGAAATCAAGAAACTTAAGAAACGTTTAAAAACCCTAAAAATAAATCTCAAAAACCGCTGACTCTAAAACTCACACACACACACACACACACACATATACACACACACACACAAACAAAATTTTTTTAATATCATAAAAAACTCATAACCTTACATAAAATCCCTAAGGCCCTCAACCCCTGACAAACCCTAAGAATTCTAAAAAACTAAAAAAAAAAAAACAAACAAACTCTAAAAGAAACCAAAAACCTTAAAAAAAGAAAACTCTAAAAAACCTTAGAATCTTTAAACAAACACTGAAAGAGCCCTAAAAAGCTAAGAAAAATCAAAAACCCTAAAATACTTAATAAAACATTTTATAAAAAACCTTAAATTCAAAAAAAGCAAGAACACCAAAATGACACTAAAAAATTGTAAAACCATAAAAATGCCCTAAAATTCTACAAAACTTCAATAACCCTAACAAGACCCTAAAAACCATAAAGCCATAAAAACAAAACAAAACAAACAAACAAACAAACAATACAAAAAAAAACCAAAAAACAAAAGATCACCCTAAACTCTAGAAAACCCTAAAATTGAAAGAACCTAGTGGTGAAACCCCCACTCAACTCCCGATTCCGCATGCACCCAAGAATCAGGAACAGAACACAACACCTTGATGTAACAATACGAGGTATTTTAATGGCAGTGCTCTGGGTTGAAACGTACCTCACACAGGAGACAGTGGATTCGACCACGAGGCTTGGAAGCTAGGGATTTTTATAGAAAAGGAGTGGGGCTGGGGGAGGATTTGGCGAGGTTTCACATGATTGGTCCATTTAAACAACAGCAGCCTGGTAACATTTAACTTAGGTCAGAGGGGTGGGAGATAGGGAGGCGACGGGCCTGCTCGGGCAGGTCCTGGTCTGTTCTGCTATATTCTCAGCCCCATGTTTCAAAGCTCACAAACAACTCTTTGGGTTCTTTGACATATATTACATGAATCACAGGTCTCAAGTTTTATTTCCATTCAAAATCATTTTTTTAATGAAAGAACCTTTTTTTAAAAAACCCTAAATTATTTAAAAAAACTTTAAAAAACTAAAAAAAAAAAAAAAAAAAAAAAAAAACCTAAAATTCTAAACAAACCTCAAGAACTCTAAATTATTTTTAAAAACCCTAAACCCTAAAACAACCTAAAATAAATAAAATAATCTCTAGAACCCTAAAAAGACACTAAAAACTCCAAAAACCTGGAAAAAAAAAAAAAAGCTTCTAGGACCATAAAAAAAAAAAAAAATAAAAATAGAAAACCCTAATGTCCCTAAAATCCCAGAAAACCTAAAAAAAAAACATAATATTCTTAAAAAAAAAACCACATAAACAAACCCTAAAACACTAAGACACACTAAATCCTTTCCAAAACAAAAACAAAAAACCCTAAAACACTAAAAAAAAAACCCTATAATTCTGAAAAAGTAAAGAACACTAAATAGACACCAAAAAATCCCTAAAACTATAAAAAACCTAAAATCCTTAAAAAAAAAAAAAAAAAAGCTAAAAAATAAAACAAAACACTAAAATCCCCAGAAAACCTAAAACACTCTGAGGAAATACTTACAAAACCTTAAAATCCTAATAAAAATCTGAATCCATAAAAAGACTACTAAACCTCTTACAAACGCTAAAATTAAAAAAAAAACAAACAAACAAACAAACAAACAAAACTAAATGTCCTAACATTCTGAAAAAAAAAAACAAAAAAACAAAAAACTCAAGAACTCTAATTAAAAAAAAAAAAAGTAAAACCCATAAAAAACTTAAACATAATAAAAATATTCTCTAGAACACTAAAAAAGGCCTATGACTGAAAAAACAACACAAAACAAATCAAAAACAAAAACAAAAACAAAAAAAACCCTATATTGCAAAAGAAAAAAAAAGAAAAAGAAAAAAACTTCTAGAACACTAAAAAACCCATAAACATTATTAAAAAAAAAAAAACAACAACAAAAAAACAAAAAAAAACTAATGCACCCAAAATAGAAAAAACCATAAAATTCTTAAAAAAAACCATAAATGAACCCTAAAACACTAACACACACTAAAATCTTTTAAAAGAAACAACAGACCTCTAAAACACTAAAAAAACCGTATAATTCTGAAAAACACATGAACACTAAGAAGATCCCCCAAAATCTCTAAAGCCACAAATACCCTAACATCCTTAAAAAAAAAAAAAAAAACAACTAAAAACTACACCAAAACCCTTAAACCCCCAAATCTTAAAACACTCTAAACATACCTACAAAATTTTAAAACCCTAAGTAAAAACCTGATAATCCCAAAAGAATAATAAACCTCTAGAAAAAAACCCATAAAATTAAAAAAAAATAAACTTGAAAAACCCTAAAAAGACAATAAAAACCCGAAAACCAAAATTAGACAACCTGAAACTGTTAAAAAAAACAAACAAACAAAAAAAAAAAACCAAAAAACAAAAAACTTAGACTTACAAAAAAATCCTTAAAAAAAAAAAAACATGAAAAGAACCTAAAAAGTAAAAAAACAAACAAACAAAAAAACAAAAAGAAAACAAAGAAAAAAACCCTGAGGCTTTAAAAAATCAACAAAAATCCTACAAAAAACTCTAAAACTCTAAAAGGAGCCAGAAAGGCCTAAAACCATAAAACAAAACAAACAAACAAACAAAAAAAAGAAAAACAAAACAAAACAAAACAAAACAAAACAAAACAAAACAAAACAAAACCAAAATCTAAGATCTGAAAAAAAAATCGCAGGAAAAAACTGAAAAAAAAACTTAAAATCTTTCAAAAACTTTAAAAGAACCCTAAAACCTTAAAAAAAAACCAAAACCCTAAAATCCTTAAACAATCCCTAAAACAGGAGCAAAAAGATAAAAAAAATTTTAAAATAGTTAACATGTATTTTTAAAAACCTAAAATTCTAAAAATACAAAGAAAACACAAGAAATCTAAAAAGACCCTAAAAATTCTAAAACCCTAAAAAAATCCTAAATTCTACAACTCTCGAACCCTAAAAATACCCTAAAATCCATAAACGCCCTTTAAAAAAAAAAAACAAAACCCCCCCGAAAGACCACTTCAAACATATGGACTTAAAAGAATCGCCAAAAAACATGAAAAACCCTAAACTCATTTAAAAACGCTAACAGAACCCTATACATACTTTTAAGAATCCCTAAAAGACTTAATAAAAACTAAAAGAAACCCTAAAATTCCAAAATAAAAACACCAAAATTCTAAAAAAAAAATCCCTCAAGAACAGAAAAAAGATTCAAAAAACACCAAAAACCCTAAGAATGGACCTCAAATCCTAAAATCCTTTAAAAAAACCCCAAATATACATCAAACCCCTGAAATATAAAAAAATAAACATTAAACCCCATAAAAATTCCTACTGCAAGATCATACCCACCCTGAGAAACAACAAAACCAAGAAGAAAAACCTACTTCACTGCCACTTCGGGTCATGTTACAGTCACTTCCGGTCATTCTGAAGCCACTTCCTGTAAAGACAGGGTCACTTCCGTTCACTTCTGGTCATGATGTGGCCGCTTCATTTGACAACATGCTCACATTTAACAACAGGGTCACTTCCGGTTAGGCTATGGCTACTTCCTGTCACCATGCAGCCACTTCCTGTCCTGGTATTCTCATATCTGGTCACGGAATGGTCACATACCATCGTGGTGGAGTCACTTCCTGAATCTATATTATGTGTATGGAATATAAAATATTTTATATATGTAAATTTTTGACTTTTTATATTTATCAACTTTTATACAAAACTTTAAATTTACACCTATATCCACATATGTTCATTTATATATTGAAATTTATGTATATATCATATATTTATCAATACTAATATACATATTGCATTTATGTTAATAACTACACTATGTTATAGATATAACATAAATAATATAAACAGTATGGGTATATATTTATGTATATATCATATATAATTTTCCTGTGTGTATATAAAATGTATATGCCAAATACATAATAATATATAATTATATATGATATATTAAAATACTTATATATGTAGCATATGATTAATTTAAATGCATTATATATTTATAAGTATTTTATATAAATATATGTGAAGTATACAGATGTTTCATTTACTAAATATATATATATATACATATATATTTATGATTAATATAATTGAAATATATAAAATATGTATAAATTTTTACATATATACATACTTTATATATGAGCTTAGTACCTCTCATTTCTGTGTCCTGTGCATATGAATGATGTCATGTATACATTATATAATATGTGATGTATACATTATATATGGTATAATATAAACACTATTTACATATAGGTATATCTGTATATTTAAGTATGTATATATTAATAATAATATTAATCATCATCATCATTATTATTATTTATAGTTTTAGTGTTTTTGTTAAGGCTTTTGTAGGGATTTAAAAAACTGTTTTAGACATTTTTTTTGGTTTTGAGCATTTTAGTGCATTTTTAGTGTTTGTTCTTTTTTTTAATGATTTTAGGGTTTTTTTTTCATTTGGGGTGTTTTATTAAGTATATTTTTAAGGTTATATTTTTTTTTCAGGGTTTTCTTGTTTGTTTATTTGTGTTTTTGGTTTTCTTTATTTTCTGTTCTCTTCTTTCCTCTCCTTTTCTTTTCTTTTTTTTCTTTTTTCTTTTTTTTTAATTTTAAATGTTAATTCGGGAGTTTAAGAGTTTCAGGGTTGCCAGGCAGTGGTGGTTCATGCCTTAAGTCCCAGCACTTGAGAGGAAGAAGTATTGGATTTCTTAGTTCATGGCCAGCATGGTTTACAGAGGCATGACCAGTTTTGGCAGGGATACAAAGAAAAATCCATTGTCTAAAAACTCAAAAAAGAAAGAAAGAAAGAAAGAAAGAAAGAAAGAAAGAAAGAAAGAAAGAAAGAAAGAAAGAAAGAAAGAAAGAAAGAAAGAATAAGGAAGGAAGGAAAGACGGAAGGAAGGAAGGAAGGAAGGAAGGAAGGAAGGAAGAAAGAAAGAAAGAAAGAAAGAAAGAAAGAAAGAAAGAAAGTCCCAAGCTATTGTTCTCTCCAGCAAGAATACACTCTGACAACATTATTCTTCTGCCGCAAAAAGCTTTATTACTTCTTCAGGAGGTAAGACCCCAATTTCGTTGCTTATATAGCCCTCAGCCATGGCCTTTCATCACCTGATGTGGCCTGTCGCCTCCTGATTCGTTGCTTTCCCATAAACCCATTATTATGCCCCGAGATAGGCAGTGACTAGGCATGAGTTCACTCTTGCACTTGCGCACAAGGCTTGTTTACTAATTAGGCAGAGGCTAGCACCATCTTATAATGGAGATTGCTAGCCGCACAGCTCTCCACATCTCCCCCTCATTTTATTTTATTAAAATGAGGCTGGAATAGGTCTTTGTAATTTTGCCCATCCGCTGTGGCTCCTGTCTTAGGTCGTTCCTCTAATGTCACAGCCTTTCCCGTCATAGGGTAACCCTATTGCAACTGGGCCCCGTGTCTTAGGTTGATCTGTGCATGAGGAAAGTTATACCGCAGTGCTGGATACCTGGATACCGCAGTGCTATGTGACACTAACTACTAAATGACCTAGGGCAAACTCTACAAAAGAGGTCAGCCACCAGTGTCAACTAATTCTTGAGCATAGATAGCCAGATTTCAGGGGAGGCCCCTTGCTCAATGGCAGCAAGTGCTTGAGCTATCACAACCTTGTCATTTGTTTGTTGGGTTCTAAGCTTGCAAACCAACCAGAGCATGAACCCAAGTCCACAGCAGGTGGCAACACCAAATAAGCCTAACCCTAAACATTCCTTAAAATAAGAAAATGCAGATGAAATCCCGGAGGAGAGGCCCTCTGTCAATTACAGGTCCACTCGATCTTTAAAACTGCGACCCTCAGGGCCTCAAGAATCTCATCGAATCCCTCAGAACAATTTCCTGCAAGATACAAGGAAAGCTCTCAAGACAGATTAGCTGCATGAGTAAAATTTTCATATTGGACAATGGTAATACACAGAGCACCCAACTTTCGTTCATAACCCAACTGGAACATCTGATATAGGACGCCTATCTGTTCCTATGCCTTGTCAAGGCACTGATTCAAATTTATCAGCCCTCCGTTTAACTTAGTACTAGCAGAAGTTAGGCCAGTGATGGCATCAGTCAGATCTGCTGAAAGCTGATTTAATTTTGTGCCTGACTGAACCATACTAGCCATAATGTACCCTGCAGCTGTAGCAGCAGCTGCACTGGCTGAAATTGCTATAATTATGGCACTAGTAATGCCAAAATCTCTTTTTTTGTCGAAACAGGGATATGGTGGAGGGTGTTTCCTCTGGAACAGGGATCCAACAAGGTATGCATGCCACCATGGCACGGGTGTCCTTTGTTACATCCCAACATTGAGAAATCCTACAAGAATCATTGAAACAGACTTTAAATGAATCATTTGAAAGAATAAGCAAGAAAGTGGGATAAACACAGACTGGCATAGGTGGGTAATTAATCTGGTTTACAAAAGTTTTATTGAACCCAGTGATCTCTATGCTGGTATTAGTTTATCCATAAGAGTCCAGGGAGTCAATGTATTCCCCAATACTGAGCAAATCTGGAGATGCCAGTAAAAGAAGCCTTTCCAACTGCTCCTCCCTGGATAAAGAGTAAAGGATTGAGATCTGTACAACTACCATTGACTCCACAAAGCACCCACTATGAAAGAGATGCATTGTAAAATCCTGTATGAAAAGTCCCTTTTTCATAATAAATTCATTCTCTGGGCAACCAACATGTTAGGAGATTAGGAAAAGGTTTTACTCTGATCTGCCTAACGAGTGATGGAGGATTGACAATCAGACCAAGGCAAGATCAGCCCTTCATCTTCCAATCTATAATGTAGGGCTATTTTTGGTTGTGGAGGACATTCTTTGTCTGAAAAGTTAAGTGGTGGAAATGTACCATTGACCCAAATTGCCTCCTGCCGTAAGGTCCGATATGTAATGGTTATATCTGCTTTGGAAGTATCTTGGATTGTGCTCACCCAGCTTCCTCGGTGAACATTAAACATCCCCAAGGCTCAGACTGTGAGGTTTATACATTTTCCTGGTCCATTAATTTGATGACATAAAGAACCCTGTTCTAATAAAGAGTGATTTTCTCCTAATGATGCTCGGGTGGGATCATAGGGTAGATATGGTAAATCTAATATTTTATTAGTAGTAAAGAATTTTGGAAAAATTCTAGCATCATGGCGAACTGGCATTGTTTTAGGGAAAGTCAAGAGAATGGCCCATCTCTGTTTGCCCATCATACTAGGTACCTGAGACAAGTTCAGCATTGTCAGGATCAGGAGCAGTCCTCGGGAGGTCAGCATCTTCCACACCATCCTTGATTACTATCTTGCGGGTGAGTCGTTCTGGAAGCCAAAATGGGTTGTCTTCACACGGTGGAAAAACACAAACAGCTACCCTGGATCTTAACAAAGTAGGATCTGGATCTTTCCACAGACCAGATAACACATGCTTCCATTTCACCATTTTCTTTGGTCTATCAGGGTCTGAGCTCTGTAGATCGCCTGCAGAGGGACCTTGCTAGTCAAGATTCAAAAAATTAATTGTAAAGAGTGCCATGGAGACAGCTACTCTTGGCAGTGAGAGCAGAGTCTCATCAACTCCCCCCTTTTGTTTTATAAAATAAGACTTGAGATTACAGTGTGCACGTTCCACCATGCCTTATCCTTGAGGGTTATAATGAAGGCCAGTCAGGTGAGTGATATTCATTTGATGACAAAATTGCTGAAATTTAGCAGAGGTATATCCTGTCAGATTATCATTTTTAAGGATTGTGGGCTTGCCCTAAGCACTCCATGCTTCTAAACAGTGCTGTATATCATGAGAGGATTTCTCACCTGTTAAAGCTGTAGCAAACTTAACAGCAGAGCAGGTGTCAATGGAAACATGTAAATATTGATTTCTTCCAAAGGAGGAAATACGAGTGACATCCCTTTGCCAGACCTGTAATGGCCTGATGCCTCGGTGGTTTACCCCTACATGAGGAGTAAGCAGAAATTAACAGTTTTGACATTGGGTGACAATGTCATTTGCTTCCTTCCTTGTTAAAGTGAAATGGCAGCATAATGTTTCAACCATCACATGGAATCGTTTATGAAAGCCTGTGAGAACAGAGTAGCAGCCACGATTCTAGTGGCTTTGTCTGCCAAGTCATTTCCATGTGACATAGGGCTAGGAAGGCCAGAATAAGCCCTAACATGAGTAATACACACAAGATGAATTCTATGTAACAGGGCTGACTGAATTTGCTGAAAAAATATGAGTAAGCTTGCTAGAGGGTCTAATTAAGCCATCAACTTCAAGCGTATTAACTGAATTAACCACATATAAGGAATCAGATACAATATTGTGTGGTCCAGGAAAAGTGTCAAGGATCACTAGAACCACCAAACACTCTAAAAACTAGGGTGATGTCTCATTATACTGTTTAGATGTTACTTTGTCATTTACTACATATGCACCTCTGCCAGATTTGGATCCATCTGTATACACTACTACCCTATCTGGAAGTGGGTATTTGGCTGTTATTACTGGAAACACTATGACTTGGCTTAAGGCAAACTGTAAATTTGGATGTTTTGGATAATGATTCTTAATTTGTCCTGAACAGG
>NW_028227277.1:2312267-2392267 GCF_978045245.1 Mus caroli | reverse complement strand
GATCCTGGAACTCACTCTGTAGACCAGGATGGCCTCGAACTCAGAAATCCAACGGCCTCTGCCTCCTGAGTGCTGGGATTAAAGGTATGTGCCACCATGCCGGGCAACCGTGCAGTTTTTAACATGCACAATTCAAATGACTTGGGAAAAAAAAAAAAAAAAAAAGACTAAAAAAAAAAAAAAAAAAAAAAAAACTCAGGTCATTCTTGGATTCTTGAATATGTATATATATATTTAGATTTTTAGAGTTTTTTTTAAAGGCTTTTGTTGGTGTTTTAGAACAACGTTTTTGAGAACTTTGGCTTTAAGGTTTTTAGTATATGTTTAGTGATTTTTTTCTTTGTTTATTAAGAATTTTAGGATTTTTTCTTGATTTTAGGTTCTGATTAAGGTTTTGTTCATTTTTTTAATGATTTACTGTTTTATTTGACTGTGTGTGTGTGTGTGTTTGTGTGTGTGTGTGTGTGTGTGTTCTTGAGTATTTTTTAAAAATTAAAGGGTTATATTTTGGGGGCTTAAGAGTTTTAGTGTTGCTAGGCAGTGGTGATCCATGCCTTAAATCTAAGACTTGGTAGGCAGAGGCAGGTGTATTCCTGAGTTGTAGGCCATCCTGTTCTACAGAGTGATTTTAGGGACTACCACTGTACACACATAGAATCACAGTCTCCAAAAACACACCCAAAGAAAGGAAGAAAAGAAAGAAAGAAAAAAAGAAAGAAAGAAAGAAAGAAAGGAAGGAAGGAAGGAAGGAAGGAAGGAAGGAAGGAAGACAGCCAGCCAGACAGACAGACAGACAGACAGACAGACAGACAGAAAGAAAGAAAGAAAGAAAGAAAGAAAGAAAGAAAGAAAGAAAGAAAGAAAGAAAGAAAAGATGATGACTCTTTGGACATATCAGGCTTTCTATGTATTGTTTTTTTCTTTTTATTAATTTTTATTTTGTAGAATTTAACGTTTTTTTAAAGGGTATTTAGGCCTTTTTGATAATTGTTTTAGAGTTTTTTTGGATTTCAGGGTTTTAGTGTATGTTTATGGTTTTAGTTTTGGAGAGTTTTAGAGTTTTATTTTTGGTTTTCTGTACTTTAGTGTATTTTTAGTGGTTTTTTTTGTTTTTTTTTGTTTTTTTAAAATTTTATGGTGTTTTAGGATTTTGGGGATTTTTATCAAAAATTTTTTAAGGTTTATCTTTTATTTGGATTTACTTATTTATTTATTTATTTTTCGAGTATTTTACTATTATTATTTTTTGAAATGTTTAGGTTTTATTTTTATAGTTAGAGTTATAGGATGGCCAGGCATTGGTTTCCCATGCATTAAATCCCAGCACTTGGGAGGCAGAGTTAGGTGGATTTTTGATTTCGAGTCCAGCATGGTCTACAGATGGCAGTCCAGGACAACCAGAGACACACAGAGAAACCCAATCTCCAAAAACAAAACAAAACAAAACAAAACAAAACAAAACAAACAAAAAACAAAAAAAACCAAAATAAAACAAAAACACTTATAAGTTCATATTGTGTCCTTGTTTTATTATTATTATTATTATTAATATTATTATTATTATTTATAATTTTAGTGTTTTTGTTAATGCTTTTGTAGGGTTTTTATAAGACAGTTTTGTTTTGTTTTGTTTTGTTTGTTTTGGTTTTCAGTATTTTAGTGCACTTTTAGTGTTTGTTCTTTTTTTTTAATGATATTAGGGTATTTTTGGATTTGGGGTGTTTTATTAAGTGTTTTTTAATGTTTTATCTTTGTTTTTCAGTGTTTTTTGTGTGAGATTTTGAGTTTTCTTATTTTTTCTTTTCTTTTTAAAAGTTTCAGGGTTGCAGGGCGTGGTGGCACATGCCTTTAATCCCACCACTAGGGAGGCACAAGCAGGAGGATTTCTGAGTTCGATGCCACCCTGGTCTACAAAGTGAGTTCCAGGACAGCCAATGCTACACAGAGAAACCCTGTCTCGAAACAAAACAAAACAAAACAAACAAACAAAAAAAAACAAATAAACAAACAAGAAAAAGTTTCAGGAATGCCAGGCTGTGGTGGCCCATGCCTTATATCCCAGCATTTGAGAGGAATAAGTGTTGGATTTCTTAGTTCGAGGCCAGCATGCTCTAGAGAGGCATGCCCAGTATTGGCAGTGATACAAAGAGAAAACCATTGTGCAAAAAACTCAGAAAGAAAGAAAGAAAGAAAGAAAGAAAGAAAGAAAGAAAGAAAGAAAGGAAAGAAGGAAAGAAGGAAAGAAGGAAGGAAGGAAGGAAGGAAGGAAGGAAGGAAGGAAGGAAGGAAGGAAGGAAGGAAGGAAGGATGAAGTAAAGGAAGGAAGGAGGAAACAAATTACTTTATGCATATATTGGGCTTCCTTATATTTTTTCCTATTTTTTTTCCTTTTTTTTTTTTCCTTTTTTTTTTTTTTTTTCGTTTAAAGGGTTTTGTGTATGGTTAGTTTTTTAAAAAACATTTTAGGGAGACTTTTTTTTTTTTATTTAGGTTTATATTTTATGGTTTTACTATTTGTGTGTGTATGTATCTATATTTGTGTCTGTGTGTGTTTCTGTGTGTGTGTTTCTGTGTGTTTCTGTGTGTGTGTGTGTCTGTGTGTTCCTGGATAGTTTTCAAAAAATTTAAAGGTCTTATTTTGTGGATTGAGAATTTTAGGGTTGCCTACTGTCTGGAGTGATCCATGCCTTTTATCTCAACTTTTTAGAGAAAGAGTCTTGGATTTCTGAGTTCCTGAACGGGCTTAAAGAAAGAAAGAAATATGGAAAGAAAGTTGGAAAGAAAGAAAGAATGAAATACTGTACGTCGGAAATTTACTGTATGAAAATGTTTGTTTCTTTTTTTTGTGATGAATATTAGAGTTTTTAAAGAATTTTTAGTAGAGAATTGTATAGGTTTTTTTTTGGAGGTTAATATTTTAAAATGTTTTTGGATTATTTTTTGGGCTTTACTTTTATTTATTTGGTCTTATTACTTGTGTGTGTGTGTTTGTGTGTGTGTGTTCTTGAATATTTTTCAAAAAAATTAAAATTTATTTTGTAAAAAACTAAAAAAAGCTCTAAAAATCTAAGAGAGAGAGAGAGAGAGAAAGAGAGAAAGTTAGAAAGAAAGAAAAAAAGAAAGAAAGAAAGAAAGAAAGAAAGAAAGAAAGAAAGAAAGAAAGAAAGAAAAAATTACAGAAAAGAAAGAAAGAGAGAAATAAAAGAATGGAAGGAAGAAAAAAGAAAGATACAAAGTAAGGAAGGAATGAAAAAGAGAAAGGAAGGAGGGAAGGAAGGAAGGAAAGAAAGAAAGAAAGAAAGAAAGAAAGAAAGAAAGAAAGGAAGAAAGAAAAAAGAAAGAAAGAAAGGAAGGAAGAAGAAAGGGAAGGAAGAAAGAAAGGGAAGAAAAAAGGGAAGAAAAAAAGGGAAGAAAGAAAGAAAGAAAGAAAGAAAGAAAGAAAGAAAGAAAGAAGAAAGAAAGAAAGAAAGGTAAGAAAGAAAGGGAAGGAAAAAAGAGAAAGGAAGGAAGAAAGAAAGGAAGGAAGAAGCAAGAAAGGACTAAAGACTGTAAGTAAGAAACTTAATTTATGGAAAATTTTGGGTTCTTTTGTACTATTTTTTTAAAGCGGTTTTAGAAGAGCGTTGTATAATTATTAGGGTTTTTTTTTTTTTTTAGATTTTAGTGTATGTTTAGTGTTTTGTAAACATTTTAGAGAGTTTTTTGGAGACCTTTATGTTTATATTTTAGGTTTTTACTATTTGTGTGTGTGTGTGTGTATGTTCTTGAATATATATTTTTTTTAATTTTAGGTTTTTTGGTGGTTTAAGGATTTTAGGATTGCTGTCAGTGATGACCCATGAATTTTGTGCCAGCACTTTAGAGACAGAGGTCTTGGATTTCCAAGTTCATGGTCAGGCTAGAATACTGAGTGAGTTCCAGACAGCCAAGGATACACAGAGAAACCGTGTCTCCAAAAACTAAAGAAAGAAAGAAAGAAAGAAAGAAAGAAAGAAAGAAAGAAAGAAAGAAAGAAAGAAAGAAAGAAAGAAAGAAAGAAAGAAAAAAAACTCGGGGGGAGCGGGGAGGGAAGACATTCAGGGTCGTTCTTGGATACTTGAATGTGTATATATATATATATATTTGGAACTATAGAGTTTTTTTTTTTTTCGGGTTTTCTTGGGGTTTTAGAACAACGTTTAGAAAATCTTTTTCTTTAAGGTTTTTAGTATCTGTTTAGTGTTTTTTTTATTTATTAATAATTTTAGGATTTTTTCTTGATTTTTGGTCCTTATTAGAGTTTAGTTCATGTTTTTATTGTTTTACTGTTTTATGATTTTGTGTGTGTGTCTCTGTGTGTGTGTTCTTGAATATTTAAAAAATAAAATAAAATTTATTTTGTAGTTTAAGAATTTTAGTGTTGCCAGTTTGTGGTGACCCATCCCTTTTATACCAGCCTTTTGAGACAGAGGTCTTGGATTCTGAGTTCATTATCAGGCTAGTCTACACAGTGAATTTCTGGACCTCCAAGGATACATAGAGAAACGGTGTCTCCAAAAATTAAAAAAAAAAAAAAAAAAGGTAATTTCTGGATTCTTCATTATGTATATGTATGTATGTATGTATGTATATATATATATATATATATATATATCATATACATACTCTCTCACACACACACATATATATATATAAGCACATACATATACACAAACATATACACATACACGTACACATACACACACATACACACACATACACATACATATACATACACATACACATACATATATATGTGTGTGTGTGTATATATATATATGTGTATGTGTGTATATATATGTATGTATGTTTGTATATATATATATGTGAGTGTGTGTGTGTGTGTGTAGGGTGTTTAGAACAGAATTTTAGAGATTTTTGGCTTTAAATATTTTAGAATCTGTTTAGTTCTTATGGTGGGAATTTATTAAGATTTTAGGGTTTTTTTCTTGATTTACAGTTCTTATTACGGGTTAGTTCATTTTTTTAAAGATCTGCTGTTTTACTTGTCGATGTGTGTCTGTGTGTTCTTGATTTTTTTTGTAGTTGTTGTTTTGTGTTTTTGTGTTTTTTTGTTTGTTTTGTTTTGTTTTAATTTGTTTTGTTTTAATTTTTAGTCTTAATTTTCAGTTTTAAGAGTTTTAGTGTTTCCAGGCAATGGTGACGATGCCTTCAATCCTACACTTGGTAGGCAGAAGCAGGCAGATTTCTAAGTTGAAGGCTTGCCTGGTCTACAGAGTGATTTCCATGACTGCCAGTGTAAACACAAAGAATTCTAGTCTCCAAAACACACACACAAACACACACACACAAAAAAAAAAAAACAAGAAAGAAAGAGAGAAAGAAAGAGTGAAAGAAAGAAAGTGAAAATGTGTTTAGTTAATTTTTCAATATTTTACTGTTTTATTGATTTTGTGTGTGTGATTCTTTGCACTTAAGTATTTTTTTCTTTTAATTTTTAGGGTTATATTTTTTGGGGTTTGAAAGTTTTAGTGTTGCCACTGCATTGTTCTCCATGCCTTCAATCACACACTTGGTTAGGTACAGGCAGGTGGATTTCTGAGTTCAAGGCCAGATGGGTCTAAAGATTGATTTCCATGACTTCAAGGGTATACACTGAGAAACCAAGCCCTACACAAAGAAAACAAACAAACAAACAAACAAGCAAACAAGAAAGACAGAAGGAAAGAAAGAAAGAAAGAATGAATGAATGAATGAATGAATGAATGAAAGAAAAAAAAGGAAGAAAGAAAGAAGGAAACTTACAAACGAATAAATAAAAAAAAGAAAAAAGAAAGAAATGTATACATAAATGTATTTTATCGACATTATTGCATTTTTTTTTTTAGAATAGGAATTTTTTAAAAATGGTCTTTATTGTTTTTAGAAGAGTGTTTTAGAATATTGGTTTTCTTGGTTTTTTTGATTTTTGTCTTTTAGATTTTTCAGGGATTTAGTGTATGTTTAGTATTTTTTAAAACTTTTTAGTCTGGTTTTTTTTTTTTTTTTTGATTTAGGGTTATATTTTATGGTTTTACTAATTGTGTCTGTATGTGTCTGTGTGTGAATGTGTTTTAATAGATTTTAAAAAAAAATTAAGGTTTTATTTTTCGTTTTGAGAATTTTAGGGTTGCCAGTCAGGGGTGATCCACACGTTTTTTCTCAACTTTTTAGTGAAAGAGGTCTTGGATTTCTGTGTTCATTGTCAGTCTGGTCTGCAAAGTGCATTCCAGGACAGCCAATGATACATAGAGAAACCCTTTCTAAAAAACTAAAAAAAAAAAAAAAAAAGCAAAAACAAAGGAAGGTCAGAGAGAGAAAGAAGTTAAAAAGAAAGTAACAGTGACAGAAAAGAAAGGAAGAAACAAAGAGAGAGAGAGAGAGAGAAAAGAAAGAAAGGAAGTAAGGAAGAAAAAGAGAAAGGAAGGAAGGAAGGAGGAAGGAAGGAAAAAGAAAGAAAAGAAAGAACGAAAGAGAGAATAAGAATGAAAGAAAGAAAGAAACAAGGAAACAAAGAAACAAAGAAACACAGAAAGAAACAAAGAAACAAAGCAAAAAAGAAAGAAATTTAAAAATAACAGTATTTTATCGACAGTTTTGACTTCTTTTTATATTTTTTTAGAATAGTAGGGATTTTTTAAAATGGTTCTTAGTTTTTTTTAGAAGAGTTTTTTAGAGTTTTTTTTGTTGTTTTGTTTGTTTTGTTTTGTTCTGTTTTGTTTTGTTTGTTTGTTTTTGTCTTTTTAGGTTTTCAGGGTTTTAGTGTATGCCTAGGAATTTTTGTTTTCTTTTTTTTAATTAGGTATTTTCCTCACTTACATTTCCAATGCTAACCCAAAAGTCCCCTATTCGCTACCCGCCACTCCCGTACCCCCCACTCCCAATTCATGGCCCTGGCTTTCCCCTGTACTTGGGCAAATAAAGTTTGCAAGAACAATGGGGCTCTCTTTCCAGTGATGGCCGACGAGGCCATCTTTTGATACATATGCAGCTAGAGTAAGAGCTCCGGGGAACTGGTTAGTTCATAATGTTGTTCCACCTATAGGGTTGCAGATCCCTTTAGCTCCTTTCCTATTTTCTCTAGCTCCTCCATTTGGGGCTCTGTGATCCATCCAATAGCTGGCTGTGAGCATCCACTTCTGTGTTTGCTAGGCCCCAGTGTAGTCTCACTAGAGACAGCTATATCAGGGTCCTGTCAGCAAAATCTTGCTAGTGTATGCAATGGTGTCAGCATTTGGAGGCTGAGTATGGGATGGATCCCTGGATATGGCAGTCACTAAATGGTCCATCCTTTTGTCTCAGCTCCAAACTTTGTCTCTGTAACTCCTTCCATGGATGTTTTGCTCCCAATTCTAAGAAGGGGCAAAGTATCCACAATTTGGTCTTCGTTCTTCTTGAGTTTCATGTGTTCTGCAAATTGTATCTTATATCTATGGTATTCTAAGTTTCTGGACTAATATCCACTTATCAGTGAGAAAATATCATTTGAGTTCTTTTGTGATTGGGTTACCTCACTCAGGATAATTTCCTCCAGGTCCAAACTTTTGCCTAGGAATTTCATAAATTCATTCATTTTAATAGCTGTGTAGTACTCCATTGTGTAAATGTACCACATTTTTTGTATCCATTCCTCTATTGAGCAGCATCTGGGTTCGTTCCAGCTTCTGGCTATTATAAATAAGGCTGCTATAAACATAGTGGAGCATATTTCTTTCTTACTAGTTGGAACACCTTCTGGATATAAGCCCAGGAGAGGTATTGCAGTATCCTCTGGTAGTATCATGTCCAATTTTCTAAAAACCGCCAGACTGATTTCCAGAGTGGTTGTACAAGCTTGCAATTCCAAAACAATGGAGGAGTGTTCCTCTTTCTCCACATCCTTGCCAGCATCTGCTGTCACCTGAATTTTTGATCTCAACCATTTTGACTGGTGTGAGATGGACTCTCGGGGTTGTTTTGATTTGCTTTTCCTGATCATTAAGGATGCTGAACAGTTTTTCAGGTGCTTCTCAGCCATTCGGTATTCCTCAGGTGAGAATTCTTTGTTTAGCTCTGATCCCCATTTTTAAATGAGGTTATTTGACTTTAGTGTTGTGAAAAAATTTCCCAACTGCAGTTTCCTTCCAGGCATCAACTATACAAAAACTGATTGTATGCGGGTCTAATCTATGCATAAAGACAAACATAGCTAGATAACTCTGTCCAAGTTTTGTATGAAGTATTACCACAATTATAGGATGATTACTCTTGTAATAATCTTAATTAACAATATATGGGTGAGTAGAAAATCTTAAATTTGCAATCAAACTGCAAGCTGTAGTCAATGGAACTCTGGAAGTTTTAACCATAATTTTCAAGTCTCTTTTGCAACGTTAGGATAATATCTACAAACTTGGTAAAGCAAAACCCAAGTTTAAAACAATTTATCATCTTTTAAATCAATAATATTAGAAGTATTACTATCATATTACAAAGTTTGCTTGCCAATTAATACCTATGAATATATGTAAGCTATAGTGCTTTAATAAAGACGCATTGCTTTAAATCTTAACTTAAATTTTAGTTTTTAGAATAGAAACCACATTCATTAATATTTAAACTAGAAATATCTTTAGAGACCCTGTCTCTTGGTCTTCCTTATGTCACATGTTAGAAGAACTCTGAAGTTGAGTTATGAAATTTAAGACTATCTGTAGCAATGTAACAATTATTAATCTTAACCAACAACTTTTGAGCTGATTGTGAAAACACACAGAACACATTTCCAATAAAAAGCACCAAATGAAGCAGTTACTTTAGACCAATCAGAAAATATTAATTTTTGTATCTACAATCATAGAATAAAGGGCACTTTATAATTTGTCAAATTCATTAATCACGAACCATTTATCAGCTTTTTTACCCTGAAACTAAGAGATTGTAGACTTGCCCTTTTTTTCTAAAAAGAACAGTTTTCCAGCAGGGACTCTGCTGCCATATGTCTAATTCCTGATTGAGGCACGTGGCAGCTCTTGGCTTTGCAGTTAAAAATTTTTATACCATCTTTATTATCCAACATAAAACATAGAATATTCATTCATACAGACTTGACACAAACATACATGAATTGAACCTGAGAACAGATTGGTGCACCAGACATTAGACAACACACAAAAGGGGCCAGAGTACTTTTGTTATAAGACCCAGAGAGAACAAAGCATGGCACTCCTGAAATTAACTGTGCTTTTTAGGACATTTTCCTCCCTCCTCATGATGCAGTTTGTTTTTTTGTTTTTTTGTTTTTTTTTTTTTGGGGGGGGACTGTGGCTTATCCACCTGATCATTAATTTCCTTTTTAATAAATCCTTTCATTTCTAATGCCTAAAAATGTACCTTCTGGGAGCTATGTCTAATCGCCTAACAGTTCCTAGTCCCTGATAAACTTCACTGCTGAAACTAAGTGAATTAGCATTTGGGTTAATGCTGTTTCAACTTAGTCCATACCGACCTTCTCCGGTATGAATTTCCTTTAATTATTTTCTTCTTTTATGGAGATTCAAACCAGCAGTGCTTCTTCCAAATGTCCTCTGCCATTTTTCAGTCCTGTGTTTGTTCGCCAAATGTTGTCTCCACCCACATGACCATATGTGTGGGTTCTAGGCTGGAAAGGTACCTTAATAACCTGGAAAAGAAGAAGGGCTAGAGAGTATGAGATAAAAATGGACCTAAGACAGTCATTCTGATTAAAGCTCAATTTTACTATTCTGCACGCAGTTATGGAGCAGGGGAAGGGGTCCAAATTCCTGTCAAATAATAATCTTGGGGTCCAGTAGCAGGGTGACCACGTGACGGATTTGGAAGAGCAAATCAGCAAGCTCCAGCAGTGGGCTAGGCAGAACAATTGAGCAGCACACTCCACCACTGAGCTTGCAGGTATCAGGCTTGGGGAAGGGGGACTACAGTTGTTGTTTTGTACTTGATTTTTTTCTAAAAAAAACATTAAAGGTTTTATATTTGTGATTTGATCATTTGGGATTGCCAGGCAAAGTTGGTCCATGACTTTAATCCCAGCAATTCGGAGACAAAGTTAGGTGCTTTTTTTTTTTTTTTTTTTTTTTTTTTTTTTTTTAAAAGTAGAGTTCAGCAAGGTCTCCACAGGGAGGTAGAAGACAGCCATTGATACACAGAGAAACGTAGTCTCCAAACCTCAAAGACAGAGAGACAGAGAGATACAGAGAGAGACAGAGAGATACAGAGAGAGACAGAGAGAGAGAGGAGAGACAGAGGAAGGGAGGGAGGGAGGGTCAAAGAGAGTGAGAGAGAGAGAAAGAGAGAAAGAGAAAGAGAGAGAGAGAAACAAAAATCCAAAAAAGAAAGAAGAAAGAAAGAAAGGAGGGAGAAAGGGAGGGAGGGATGGAGGGAGGGAGAGAGGGAAGGAAGAAAGAAAGAGAGAAAGAAAGAAAGAAAGAAAGAAAGAAAGAAAGAAAGGAA
This sequence comes from Mus caroli, assembly GCF_978045245.1. Lineage (NCBI taxonomy): Eukaryota > Metazoa > Chordata > Mammalia > Rodentia > Muridae > Mus > Mus caroli. Next base: position 2,381,779 of record NW_028227277.1, on the reverse strand, counting down.
GGAAGGAAGGAAGGAAGGAAGGACGGAAGGAAGGAAGGAAGGAAGGAAGGAAGGAAGAAAGAAAGAAAGAAAGAAAGAAAAGAAGAAAGAAAGAAAGAAAGAAAGAAAGAAAGAAAGAAAAAGAAAGAAAGGGAAGGAAGAGATTAAGTAAGAAATTTACTGTATGGAATTCTTTTGGGTTCTTTCGTATTTTTTTATGAATATTAGAGTTTTTTGAAAACGTTTTTAGAGATCTTAGATGATTGTTTTATAGTTTTTATTTTTTGGATTTTTTTCGATTTTAGTTTATATTTAGTGTCTTTTAATAGGTTTTAGACAGTTTTTTTTTGTTTTTTGTTTTTTTTATTGTTATATTTTAAGGTTTTACTATTTTGTATGAGTGTATATGTGTGTGTTTGTGTGTGTGTGTGTGTGTCTGTCTGTCTGTCTGACTGACTGTCTGTCTGCCTGTCTGTCTGTTTGTCAGTTCTTGAGTATTTTTCAAAAATTTATGGTTTTATTTTGTAGTATAAAAATTTATTTTTGCCAGTGTGTGGTGACCCATCCGTTTTATCCCAGAACTTTATAGGCAGAGGTCTTGGATTTCTGAGTTAATGGTCAGACTAGTCTGCATGGTGAGTTTCAGGATAGACAGGAATACAAAGAGAATTTTTTAAGGGGGGGTTTAAAATCATTTTTAGATTTTTGAATATATAAATATGAATATAAACATAAACATAACATAAACCTAAATAAATAAATATATATAATTTTAGTTTTTTTTATGAGTTTTGTAGTTTTTTTTTTTTTTTTCGCGTTTTAGAGATTTTTGGCATTAAGAGTTTTAGTATATGTATACTAATTTTTTCTTTGTTTATTCAGAATTTAGGATTTTTTTTCTTGATTTTCATTCTTATTGGGCTTTATTTCATTTTTTTAACGTTTTCCTATTTTGTGTGTTTGTGTTCTTGAATGTTTTTACAAAATATTTATGTTTATATTTTTTGGGTTTAAATGTTTTAGTTTTGCCAGGCAGTGGTGATTCATGCCTTCAATCCCACACATGGTTAGGCAGAGGCAGGTAGATTTCTGATTTCTAAGGGCAGCCTGGACTACAGAGTGATTTCCATGTTGCCAGGGTATACACATTTTTTTTTTAATGATTTTAGTGTATTTACAGATTTGGGATTTCATTTAGGCTTTATTTTACTTTATTTTGTTACCATTTTAATGTATTTCTTTGGGTTTGGTCCTTGTCTTTGTTCAGGCTTCTAGTGTATTTTTAGTGTTTTTTCTTTTTCTTTTTAATGATTTTAGTGTATTTTTGGGTTTGGGGTTTAATTTAGGTTTGATTTTACTTGACTTTTGTAGCATTTTACTGTATTGCTTAGGGTTTTGTTTTTGGTGGTGTTGTTTTTGTACTTGATTTTTTCTAAAACATTTAGGGGATTATATTTGAGATTTCCTAGTTTTGGGTTTGCCAGGCAATGTTGACCCATTTCTTTAATCTCAGTAATTGGGAGACAGAGTTAGGTGTTTTTGTTTTTTTTTTTGTTGTTGTTTCGTTTTGTTTTGTTTTGTTTTGTTTTGTTTTGTTTTTTAATTAGAGTTCTTTGAGGCCTCCACATGGAGCTGGAAGTCAACCAGAGATACACAAAGTAATTCAAGAGAGAGACAGAGAGAGAGACAGAGAGAGAGAGAGAGACAGAGAGAGACAGAGAGAGAGAGATAGACAGAGAAACAGAGAGACAGAGAGACAGAGACAGAGAGAGACAGAGAGAGAAAGAGAGACAGAGAGACAGACACAGTGACAGTGAGAGAGAAATTTAGGAAAAAAAAAAAACAAATACAAAAAGAAAGAAAAAAGAAAAAAGAAAGAAAGAAAGAAAGAAAAAAAGAAAGAAAGAAAGAAAGAGAGAAAGAAAAAGAGAGAGAGACAGAGAAAGGGGGAAAGAAAGAAACAGAGAGAAAGAAAGAAAGAAAGAAAGAAAGAAAGAACGAAAGAAAGAAACAAAGAAACAAAGAGGAAAAAAAGAAAAAGGAAAAATAATGAAAGAAATACTGTACAAAAGAAAGTTACTCTATGGAAATTTTTGGAATTTTGAAAGTGTTTTAAGGGTTTTTAGAAGGGTCTTTTATATTTTTTTTTTTGTATGAATAGTGTTTTTTAAGATTGTGGAGGTTTTTTTTTGGATTTACTGTTATATTTTAGTGTTTTAGTACTTGTTTGTGTATGTGTGTGTGTTCATAAGTATTTTTAAAAATTTTAAGGTTTTATTTTCTAGATTAAAAATTTTAGGGTTTCCAGTTTGAGGTATCCCATGCCTTTTATTCAAGAACTTTAGAGGCAGAGGTCTTGGATTTCTGTGTTCATTGTCAGGCTAGTCTCCTGTAAGTTCCAGGATAGCCAGGGATACATAGAGAAACCCTGTCTACAAAAAATAAACGAAAAAAAAAATATAAGAAAAAAATAGGAATATTTTGGATTCTTAAATATGTATATATATATTTATACTTTTAAGAATTTTAGAGTTTTTTATGGGTTTTGTAAAATTTTTAGAATAGTGTTTTAGAGATTTTTGGTTTTAAGTGTTTTAGTATATTTTTATAGTTTTTTTCTTTTGTTTATTATGAATTTTAACATTTTTTCTTGAATTTCGGTTCTTATTAGGGTTTAGTTAATTTTTTTAATGTTTTACTGGTTTATTTGATTGTGTGTGTGTTGTGTGTGTGATTTTAAATATTTGCTTAAAAATGTTTAGGGTTATTATTTGGGTGTTTAAGAGTTTTAGTGTTGCCAGGCAGTGATGATCCATGCCTTCAATCCCACATTTGGTAGGCAGAGGAAGGTGGATATCCTAATTGAAGGCCAGCCTCATGTAAAGAGTGATTTCTAGGACCTCCAGGGTATACACAGGGAACCCAAATCTCCAAAATCCAAGCAAGAAAGAGAGATAGAAAGAAAGAAAGAAAAAAAGACTGAAAGAAAGAAAGAAAGAAAGAAAGAAAGAAAGAAAGAAAGAAAGAAAGAAAGAAAGAAAGAAAGAAAGGAAGGAAGGAAGGAAGGAAGGAAGGAAGGAAGGAAGAGAAGAAAGAAAGAAAGAAAGAAAGAAAGAAAGAAGAAAGAAAGAAAGAAAGAAAGAAAGAAAGAGAGGAAGGGAGAAAGAGAGAAAGAGAGAAAGAGACAGAGATAAAAACATCGGGAAAAAGACAGCATTTATAATATATACAAAATTAATTAAAAATATATGAACAAAAAAATAAACAAATGTGTTAGGGATATTTCGGCTTCATGTGTATTTTTGAGATTTCTATGGTATTTTAAATCAATTTGTAGAGTTTTTAGAATAGTGACTTAGAGTTTCTTGTTTTTCAGGCTTCTAATGTATTTTTAGTGTTTTTTTTTTTTTTTAATGATTTTAGTGCATTTAAATATTTGGGTTTGAATTTAAGCTTTAATTGACTTCAGCCTTTTCCTGGGTGATCAGATAAAATGCATGGGATTATTTCGAAGGAAGGAAGGAAGAAAGGAAGGAAGGAAGGAAGGAAGGAAGGAAGGAAGGAAGAAAGGAAGGAAAGAAGGAAGGATGAAGGAAGGAAGGAAAGAAGGAAGAGAGGAAGGAAGGGAGAGTGAGGAAAAGATAGAAAAATACAAAAAACAAATAGAGACAAGAAATAAAGAAAGAGGGAGACAAAGAGATAAAGTAAGAAAGGAAGGAGGAAAGCAAAGAAAGAAAGAAAGAAAGAAGAAAGAAAGAAAGAAAGAAAGAAAGAAAGAAAGAAAGAAAGAAAGAAAGGAAGGAAGGAAAGAAGGAAGGAAAAAAGAGAAAGAGAAAGATAAAAACATAGTTAAAAAGACAGAATTCATAAAATATACAAAATTAATTAAAAATCAATGAACAAACAAACAAATAAAAGTTTTAGGGAAATTTTGTCTTCATGTGTATTCTTTTTAGATTTCTATGGTATTTAAAAAAAAATTGTTGGGTTCTTAGAAAAGCGATTTAGAGTTTCTTTTTTTTCAGGTTTCTATTGTATTTTTATTTTTTTTTTTCTTTTTATTGAGTTTAATGTATTTAAATGTTTGGGTTTTAATTTAAACTTTAATTGACTTCAGCCTTTTCCAGGGTGATCAGATGAAATGCATGGGATTATTTCAAAATATTTATATCTGTTGAGAAATTGAGAGAAAGTAATAAAAAAGGAACAAACAAAAAAAGAAAAAGAAAAAAAAAAGACGGAGAGAGTGAGAGAGTGTGATAGGAAGGAAGGAAAGAAAGAAGGAAGGAAGGAAGGAAGGAAGGAAGGAAGGAAGGAAAGAAGGAAGGAAGGAAGGATGAAGGAAGGAAAAAAGGAAGGGAGGAAGGAAGGGAGAGTGAGGAAAAGATAGAAAAATAGAAAAAACAAATAAAGTCAAAAAATAAAGAAAGAGAGAGACAGAGAGATAAAGTAAGGAAGGAAGAAGTAAAGGGAAACAAAGAAAGAAAGAAAGAAAGAAAGAAAGAAAGAAAGAAAGAAAGAAAGAAAGAAAGAAAGAAAGAGAGAAAGAGAGAAAGAAAGAAAGAAAAAACAAAGAATGGGAGGAAGATAGAAAAAAAGAAGAAAGAAAGACAGAATGTATAAAATAAATAATTATAAATAAATAAATAAATTAATTAATAAATATTTCGGATTCTTGTGTATTCTTTTCTGATTTCTAGGGTATTTCAAAGTTTTGTAGAGTATTTAGTGATTTAGAGTTTCGTGGATTTCAAGTTGTAGTGTACTTTTATTGTCTTTTATTATTATTTTTTAATGTTGTTAGTGTATTTTAGTGTTTCAGTTTAAATGAATACTTTAACTTTTTCACCACTTTAGTATATTTATTATGGTTTTGTTGTTGTTCTAATTCTTGTTGTAATTTTTGTTGTTTCTTTTTTTCCAAAAATATTAGGGTTTTATAATTGTGTTTTCATTGTTTTGGTTTTGCCAGTCTGTGTTGACCATGTTTTTAATTACAGCTCTTGAGAGGCAGATGTAAGTGATTTTTTTTTTTTTTTTTTTTTACTTAGAGTTCAGCATGATATCTACAGGAATCTGGAGGACAGTCAGAGATACACAAAAAATCCCAATCTAAAAAACTAAAATAAATAAATAAATAAATAAACAGAGGAAGTGAGAGAAAGGAGAGAGACAGAGAGAGAGAGAGAAAGTAATACACACACACACACACACACTCTCTCTCACACACACACACAGAGAAACCAAAAAAAAAACAAGGAATGAAAAAGAAAAAAGAAAGAGAGGGAGAGAGAAAGGAAGGCAGGATGGTAGGAAGGAAGGAAGGAACGAAGGAAGGAACGAAGGAAGGAACAAAGGAAGGAACAAATGAAGGAAGAAAGGATGGAAGAGAGAGAGAAAGAAAAGAAAAAAGAAAGAAAAAAAGAAAGAGAGAAAAAGAGAGAGAGAGAGATAGGAAGGGATAAAGATAGTAAGATTCAGAAATAGAAACTTAGGGAGAAAGAGATAATTTAAAAAATATACAAAATTTATTTAAAATAAATAAATGAATGAATGAATAAACAAACAAACAAATAAATAAATAAACAAATAAGTAAATAAATAAGCAAGCAATCATTTTAGGGATATTTCGGCTTCATGTGTATTCATTTTAGATTCCTATGGTATTTTAAAAGAATTTGTAGAATTTTTAGAAAAGTGATTTAGAGTTTCTTCTTTTTCAAGCTTCTATTGCATTTTTAGTGTTTTCTATATTTTTTAAAAAATGATTTTATTGTATTTAAGTGTTTGATATTTAATTTAAGCTTTAATTGACTTCAGCCTTGTCCTGATGATCAGATAGGATGCATGGGATCATTTAGAAATAGTTATATCTTTTGAGAGATTTACAGAAAGTAATACAGAAAGAAACAAAGAAATAAAGAAATGAATGAAAGAAGAAGAGAGTGAGAGAGAGTGAGAGGAAGGAAGGAAAGAAGGAAGGAAGGAAGGATTGAAGCAATGATGAAGGAAGAAAGAAAGAAGGAAGGGATGAGAGGAGAGTGAGAAAATGATAGAAAAAAAGAAAAAACAAAGACAAAAAATAAAGAGAGACAGAGAGATAAATTTAGGAAGGAAGGAGGAAAGGGAAACAAAGAAATAAAGAAAGAAAGATAGAAAGAGAGAAAGAAAGAAAGAAGGAAAGAAAGAAAGAAAGAAAGAAAGAAAGGAAAGAAAGGAAGGAAGAAAGAAAGAAAGGAAAGAAAGGAAGGAAGAAAGATAGAAAGAAAAGAAGATAGAAAGACAGAATGTATAAAATAAATAAGTAATTAAAAATAAATAAATAGATAGATAGATAGAGAGAAAGATAGATAGATAGATAGATAGGTAGATAGATAGATAGATAGATAGATAGATAGATAGATAGATAGATAGATAAATAAATAAATAAATAAATAAATAAATAAATATTTTAGGCATATTTTGGATTCTTGTGTACACTTTTCTGATTTCTAGGGTATTACAAAATCTTGTAGAGTCTTTAGTGATTTAGAGTTTCTTGGATTTCAAGCTTGTTGTGTACTTTTATTGTTTTTCATTATTATTTTTTAATGATGTTAGTGTATTTTAGTGTTTCAGTTTTAATGAATACCTTAATTAACTTTTTTTACCATTTTAGTATATATATTATGGTTTTGTTGTTCTAATTCTTGTTTTATTTTTTGTTGTTTCTTTTTTTTCCAAAAATATTAGGGTTTTATATTTGTGTTTTCATTGTTTTGGTTTTGCCAGTCAGTGTTGACCATGCCTTAAATTCCAGCTATTGAGAGGCAGATGTAAGTGATTTTTTTTTTTTATTTAGAGATCAGCATCATCTGTACAGGAATCTGGAGGACAGTAAGAGATACACAGAAAATCCCAATCTAAAAACTCAAAAAAAAAAAAAAATAAACAGAGGAAGTGAGAGAGAGGAGAGATTTTTTAGTTGGCAGCTAGCTTGGTCTTTAGAATAAATTCCAGAACAGTGAGGGATACACAGAGAAACCCACTGTCCAAGAAATTACAAATAGATCAATGAAAGAAACAGAGGGAGAGAGAGAGAGAGAGAGAGAGACAGAGAGAGACAGAGACAGAGACAGAGACAGAGACAGAGACAGAGACAGAGACAGAGAGACAGAGACAGAGAGAGACAGAGAGAGACAGAGAGAGACAGAGAGAGATAAAGGGGGGAGAGGAATAAGAAAGAAAAAGAGAGAGAGAGAGTGAGGAAGAGAGAGAAGGAGGGATGAAGGGATGAGGGATGAAGGAAGGATCAAAGGAACTGAGGAATGAAGGAAAGAAAAAAGAAAAAAGGAAGAAAAAAGAATTGTGATACAGGGTCATTTTTGGTATCATGTGCACTTTTTTTATTTTTAGAGGTTTTATTTAAGATTTTGAAATGTTTTTAAAGGATGTTTCAGAGAGTTTTTTTGTTTTCAGAATTCTAGTGTATTTTTCATATTTTTTGTTGTTTTTTTTTAATTTTTAGTGTTTTGTAATTTTCAGGTTTCATTTAGACTTCAAGGATTTATTCATTTTAATATTTCATTGTTTTCTTTATGTTCTTTTTTTGTGGGTGTATTCTTGAATATTTATTTAAAAATTGAGGGTTTTTATTTTGGTGGTGCATAATTTTAGAGTTGGCAGGCAATGGCTGCCCCTTTCATAAAAATGTTAGCCCTAAGGTGAACTGGTAGGGGATCTTTTATTTGGAGGCTATCCTGGTCTTGAGATTGATCTCCCAGAGAGCCAGGGATAAACAGAGAAACCCAGTTTATAAAAATTAAAAAATATTGCAAATGAAAGGGAGAGAGAGAGACAGAGAGACAGAGAGACAGAGACAGACAGACAGAGAGACAGAGACAGAGACAGAGAGAAAAAATAGATAGATACATAGAGAGAGTGAGAAAGAGAGAAGGAAAAGGAAAAAAGAGGGAATGACGGAAGGAAGGAAGGAAGGAAGGAAGGAAGGAAGGAAGGAAGGAAGGAAGGAAGGAAGGAAGGAAGAAAAAGAAAGAAAGAAAGAAAGAAAGAAAGAAAGAAAGAAAGAAAGAAAGAAAAAAGAAAGAAAGAAAGAAAGAATGAAAGAAAAGAGAGAGAGAGAGAAAGAGAGTGAGAAAGGAAATAAGGAAGGAAGAAGGAAAGAAAGGAAGGAAGAAAGGTAGGAAGAAAGGAAGAAATTAAGAAAGGAAGAAAGCAAGAAAGAAAGAAAGGAAGAAAAGAAGAAAGAAAGAAAGAAAGAAAGAAAGAAAGAAAGAAAGAAAGAAAGAAAAAAAGAAAGAAAGAAAGAAAGAAAGAAAGAAAGAAAGAAAGAAAGAAAGAAAGAAAGAAAGAAAGAAAGAAAGAAAGGTATTAGGAACATTTTGCCTTGTGTATTTTTTTTTTTTTTTTTTTGTTGACTATAGGCTTTCGTAAGGTTTTGTAGAGTTTTTTGAAGAGTGTTTTAGAGGTTTTGTTTTGTTTTGTTTTGTTTTGGTTTGTTTTGGTTTGGTTTGTTTTGTTTTGGTTTGGTTTGGTTTGGTTTGGTTTGGTTTGGTTTGGTTTGGATTGGTTTGGTTTGTTTTGGTTTGGTTTGGTTTGGTTTGGTTTATAGGCTTCCTGTGTATTTTTAGTGTTTTTTTCTTGTTTTTGTTTTTTGTTTGTTTGTCTGTAGTTGTTGTTGTTTTTATAAGGGTCTTAGTGTATTTTATGGTTCAGTGGTTTAATTTAGGCTTTATTTTTTTTGTTAGCTTTTTAGTGTATTTCTTAATATTTTTGATGTTGTTCTTGTTGTTGATCTTGATTTAAAAAAAATAGCATTTTATGTTTGAGGTTTAATTGTTTTAGGGTTGCCAGACTGTGGTGGTCCTTGCCTTGAATCCCAGAACTTGGGATGCAGAGGCAGGTAGATTTTTTATTTCAAGGTCAGCCTGGTTTACAGATTGATCTCAACAAAAGCCAAGGATATACTGAGAAATCCATTCCTCAAACCCCCTCCCACAAAACAAAGAAAAAAAAGAAGAAAAAGGAAGAAAGAAAGAAAGAAAGAGAGAGAGAGAGAGAGAGAGAGAGAGAGAGAGAGAGAGACGGATAGACAGACAGACAGACAGACGGACGGACGGACGGACGGACAGACAGACAGACAGACAGAGAAACTGTCATTTGTAGAAGAGGATTGGAATGCAAGTGGCCAGTCAGCTGAGCCTTCCTTAGCTAAAATTGCTGAGAGAGTTTTCCTGCCCTTGCTATCCTACAAGGAAGAACAGAGCCCAGTTACTAATCTCACCCAGCCCAAGGGCAGCGCTGCAAAGCATGAATTACATGAATCTCTTGATTCTTAAGCAAACGGATATATCTCGAGGATATCATCCTGAGTGAGGTAACCCAATCACAAAACAAGTCACTTGATATCCACTCACTGATAAATGGATATTAGCCCAGAAACCTAGAATACCCAAGATACAATTTGCAGAAGAAAGTTTTTAAGAAGAAAGGATAGTGAATTATCTTCTCAGAGCTTTCTGCTTGAGACAGATCTTGGGGCAAGAACTCTGTCCTTCAGATGATCTTTAGAATCCTCCCCTAGTACTCTCTTCCTACCTTCATCTTTTCTGTATTTTCTCAAAAGAAAAGACTGTGGATACAGAATATTGATTCTAACCTGGAGATTTACTTTGAAATTAAAGCTGGAGTTTATTTTGTTATACAGGAATGAATGGAGCTGTTATTGAACCTGGAGGCCTTTTTATTGTCTAAAAGTGAGTGGAAAATCATAAGGCTTGTGCAAGATTTCATCTAAGAGGAGAAAAAGAGCAGACTCCCACAAAATGGGCTTGGCTAGGCCCAGAGAACACAGTTTTCCTAATCCGATCTTGCTCATTGAACATGTGAACTACTTAACTACCTTTCATGTCGCAAATCCTCGTTGGCTCACATATTGTGCAGTTGGTTCTGTTCTTCTTCAATCCAGCATTCTACAGAAATGCTATGCGTAATTTTGATCTTGTGGTACAATTGCTTATATTGTCTATTATCGTAATATTTTATATTATGCTCATTATGCCATTTCCAAAGGCTGAACTGATCTTTAAAGACTTATAAACCTCAGTTTGCTATTCTTTTGCTTCGCTTGCTCTGTAGTCTTATTAAACAATTGCTTATTCAAATCTGAGGCATTTTTTTTCTATAAGGTAGTGATTATGAAAATGTGGTCTTTCTTGCTTTCTTACAACAAAGCATTGCTAGTCTTCTCATTCAAAGCTGCCAGCACAAATCTCTGCCCTTTAGCCAAAGATAGCTCATGGGCTTTAGACACTCTTTTGATATTTTTGTTGTTGTTGTTGTTGTTCCATTTCTGTCACTGTTCACAGAGTCATCTCAAGGATTTAGGATATTTTAGGATCCCTAAAATAATGCTTGTATGCACTAGGTCGAGTTTGGTATTAATATTCTCAGTTCTAATTTATTCTGGTTCTTGGTAATTAAGAAATGTGAGATTAAAACTGAGCCACCGGGATGTTGCAGAAGGAATTCCTCAAGGGTGGCCTTACCTCCACCCTTAATATTTAGGGTCCTCATTTCCAGTTGCTTTCAGTAAAGAGCCTGATGAGCACAGGTCTCTTGGCAGCTGTCCCAGTGTAGGATGACCTGTCAGTTTCCACACCACATTCACTGACATTAAATATAATATTCCTAAAGAACTTTTAGCATCATTCAACATCATGCTTTATATCAAAAGCTTTAGTAGTCTGTGACGTTTTGTAATACCTTTTTGTCAATTGTTTTGCTATACATTAGTAAGTGACAACACAGGTTTATTTTTGGAATTCATACACACACATTTATTGCACTAATGCTGTATACATCAGCCCTAACATTGCTTATTTAATAAAATACTTTAATTCATTTTAATATAATATGAATGTGTTAATATTAATATGCCATGTATTCTTTAATGTCATTTTTAGAAATAGTTATTTTATTTTAATATAAAATAAATAATCTTATTTAAAAAATAAAAATTGTTTTAATTATGTTCTCATGAATACATTCTATTTGCACATTCTTTGAACACTTTTATTAAAGACTAATATATTTACCAAGAAAGCATGAAAAATATGTGAAAATAGAAAATCACTATTACTGTTCATAATTTTTTATTTTGAGTATTATTTAGAGAAAAAATTATATATTCTTTACTAGATTGAATCCTAATTTTAAAGCATTAGCGTAATTTTGATCTTGTGGTACAATTGCTTATATTGTCTATTATCGTAATATTTTATATTATTATATTATGCTCATTATGCCATTTCCAAAGGCTGAACTGATCTTTAAAGACTTATAAACCTCAGTTTGCTATTCTTTTGCTTCGCTTGCTCTGTAGTCTTATTAGAGTTTAGTTCATGTTTTTATTGTTTTACTGTTTTATGATTTTGTGTGTGTGTCTGTGTGTGTGTGTTCTTGAATATTTAAAAAATAAAATAAAATTTATTTTGTAGTTTAAGAATTTTAGTGTTGCCAGTTTGTGGTGACCCATCCCTTTTATACCAGCCTTTTGAGACAGAGGTCTTGGATTCTGAGTTCATTATCAGGCTAGTCTACACAGTGAATTTCTGGACCTCCAAGGATACATAGAGAAACGGTGTCTCCAAAAATTAAAAAAAAATCATTGAGTGGTATACTAATGCAGTTGCTCAACTTGCAATTCGGGGCATTTTTTCTATCTTTTTTTTTTTTTGAGTTTTTTGCACAATGGGTTTCTCTTTGTATCCCTGCCAATACTGGGCATGCCTCTCTAGAGCATGCTGGCCTCGAACTAAGAAATCCAACACTTATTCCTCTCAAATACTGAGATATAAGGCATGGGCCACCACTGCCTGGTAATCCTGAAACTCTTTTTTTTTTTTTGTTTCTTTGTTTGATATTTTTTTTTGTTTTGTTTTGTTTTGTTTTTATTTGAGACAAGGTTTCTCTTTGTAGCCTAGGCTGTCCTGGAACTCACTTTGTAGACCAGGCTGGCCTCGTACTCAGAAATCCTCCTGCTTGTGCCTATCTAGTGGTGGAATTAAAGGCGTGTGCCACCATGCCCTGCAATCCTTAAACTCTTAAACTCACCAAATAACACTTTAAATTTTAAATAGAAAAGAAAAGAAAAGATAAGATAAGAAAACTCATAAACTCACACAAAAAAACCTGAAAAACAAAGAAAAACCTTAAAAAACATTTCATAAAACACCCCCAATCCAAAAACACCCTAAAATCATTAAAAAAAAAAAGAACAAACACTAAAAGTGCACTGAAATACTGAAAACAACAAAAAAAGTCTTATAAAAACCCTACAAAAGCCTTAAAAAAACACTAAAATTATAAATAAATAAAAATAAATAAATAAATAAATAATAGTAATAATAATAATAATAAACAAAGACACAATATGAACTTATGTCTATTGGTTTTATTTTTGTTTTTTTGTTTTTTGATTGTTTTGTTTTGTTTTGCTTTGCTTTGCTTTGCTTTGCTTTGCTTTGCTTTGCTTTGCTTTGCTTTGCTTTGTTTTGTTTTGTTTTGTTTTGTTTTGTTTTGTTTTGTTTTGTATTGTTTTTGGAGAATGGGTTTCTCTGTGTATCTCTGGCTGTCCTGGACCACCATCTGTAGACCATGCTGGCCTCAAAATCAAAAATCCACCTAACTCTGCCTCCCAAATTCTGGGATTTAATGCATGGGAAACCAATGCCTGGCAATGCTATAACTCTTAACTTTAAAAATAAAACCTAAAAATTTCAAAAAATAATACTAGTGAAAAACTCTAAAAATAAATAAATCAATAAATAAATACAAATAAAAGATAAACCATATAATTTTTTTGAAAAAAATCCCCAAAATCCTAAACACCATAAAATTCTAAAAAAAAAAAAAGCCAAACACTAAAAATACACTAAAGTACTAAAAACCAAAAATAAAACTCTAAAACACTCCAATACAAAAACCATAAACATACACTAAAACCCTGAAATCCAAAAAAAAAAAAAAAAAAAAACCCTCTAAAACAATAATCAAAAAGGCCTAAATACCCTTTTAAAAACAAAAAGAAGATCTCAAGGGTCCAGGTTAGTTCAGAATGTTGATCTTCATATGTCTTTGCTCAAATTCTTTCAGCCTTTCCCTATTTATGCCATATGGCTCCCCGATTTCAGTGCATTGGTTAGGTGTATGTATCTGTTCCTGTTTTAGTCATCTGCTTATTTGACTTCTTGAAAAAAGAGCTATGCTAGGCTTCTGTCTGAAAGTAGACCATAAGATCAATAATAGTGCCAGGCCTCAAGACCCTCCTCTTGAGCTGGATTCCAAGTTGGGTCTGTCACTGGACCTCTTTTCCCTCAGTCTCTTCTCCATTTTTGTCCCTGCAGTCCTTTTAGATAAGAAAAATTCCGTGACAAGCCCATCTCTCCACTTAGTACACTGCCTTTTTTCCAGAGGTGGACTCTTGGTTTTCTAATTTTTAGTAATCAACCATCAGGATTATATGATAGTCATATTTCCTTCTGTCAATTCATGTCCTCTTTTCATCCATCAGAACATCCATATACTCATCTCTCTACAAATCTAGTATAAGCATTATCTGATTTATCCACTGTATCATATTTTATTCCCCAATGTATTTGTCTAAAACAAATGTAAATGTGCATGTAAAGAAACCGGTACAGGGGCTGGAGAGATGGCTCAGTGGTTAAGAGCACCAACTGCTCTTCCGAAGGTCCTGAGTTCCAATCCCAGCAACCACATGGTGGCTCAAAACCATGCATAATGAGATCGAATGCCCTCTTCTGGTGCATCTGAAGACAGCTACACTCAGATATAATAATAAATAAATCTTAAAAAAAAAGAAAAGAAAAGAAACAGGTACAGTATTCATGGCTGTCAGGTTTATGACTATTGCAGTCACTATAGAAGTTAGTGTAGAGTGTTTTCCAAAAGCTAGAAATCAATCTACTGCAGGATCCAATGAGGCTACATTCTTTATCCATTTAAATGTTAGTGAAAAGGAAAAATGCATTCTCTGTAGATTGAATTCTATGAGTATATATATAATCAGTTGGATGGGATGTTGATCATTCTCAGTGCAATATATGACTATGTCAATTTTATATGTCACTCAAGGTTGTTCTCGAATATGCATATCTCCAGATATTTGTTGCAAACAGATGAACTTCGCAACTACAAATAAATATCTGGGAATTTTCATTTTATAAGAAGTAGGTACTATGTCAGATTTTTATTAAATCAATTCAGTCTTGTAGGTTAGTATATGTATATCACAAACAAGCTTCTATTTAAGCCCTGCTATGTAACCTCCACCCTCCATCAGGCTGAAAACTGTTTGCTCAGGTTTCACTATTTACGTCTGTGAGGAGCCTGCAACTCTATTGTTCTGCCACACCCATTGCCACCTTGCTCTTCTGGAGCCATACATGTGTTCATTCTGCATATGTAATATGGAAAATCATAGAAGGAAACTTTATTGAACATAGCCACATTGGAAAGAAGAACATAGTCCAATAATATCCAAATATACCATCTGATCAACTTGATTTTCTAGGCATATGATTATATTTAAGTAGATGTTTAGAGATATACACAACTATGCAGTCTTATTATAAGTGTGGCCCCACCTATTTTTGACTCACCTTAATCTTGGTTTCAAGGTAGACCAGTTGTCAAAACTAATGAAACCACATTCAAAAAGGAAGAATGTACCTCTAGTTGGTCCAGATATTCAGGTTTTACTTCTCTCATCTTGGTTTTCCTAGCAGAATTCCAGCTCCTTACACCATTGTGGCATTGCTTGGAAGCCAAAGGAAGGTAAATGGGACAATGTTTCCATACTTGGCTAGTTATAGAGTGATGTCAGAACCAGTCCACTCATCAATCCTTCAGGAGCTCATCAGCTTTTGTACGGGGACATTTTAAATAAATAATGTATGTTCTTTTAAGATTTTGTTTTATTATTAAAATGTGTGTGTGTGAGTGTATGTGTAGAGGTATGTGCACATGAGTAACTTTTTGATCACCCTGAAGGGTGTTCTGAGCCACCTGATGTGAATGTTTAAATCTGAACATTGAGCACCAGGAAGGGCAGTGTGTACCCTTATATTCTTAGAAATCTCTACAGACCATTAAAGCATTTTCTTAAGATTTTACTTTTAAAAGTTTCAATGACCGAAGTTAAAATAACATTAATCATATGGAACTAGAAAATGATTTATGTGTTTATGTTTTGTGGACACTAGTGATCATGGATTGTCTTCTATGAGGTGACTTGTTGGACCTTTTTGATATAATCACTATGATTAAAGCAATGCTTCACTCATGTGTGTGTAATATTCAGAGTTGAGATACGATATTAATTTTATAAAGTTTTACTTTTTTTTTTTTTTTTTAGTGATGTGTAAAGGAAATCCTTTATGCCTAGCTTCAAGTTAGTGTACAGTGAAGACTTTATATCTGTTTTTAAGTGATTGATATTGAAGTGTTTCTGTGTAGATTTGAGTAAAATATATGAATAAAGGCTTTTCTGTGTTTGGGTCACTAATTAGAGGGTGGAAAATTGTTTTGAGACTGTTTGAACCTTGAAAAAAATGTTGCCTCTGTGGAAGATCTGAGATGATATATGAGAACTTACAAAGGCACTAGTCCTGGTGCTAAGACACTACTGGCAAACCTTTAATTCTTATTTTTGATTATGTTTAGCCATGGACAAACAGGACAGGATAGAATTGAAGACCCAGAAATGAACCCACACAACTATCCTCACTTAAACTGTGACAGTGAGTACAAAACCATCTAGTGACAAGAAGACAGCATTTTCAACAAATGGTACTGCTTCCACTGGTTTTTGGCATGTAGAAGAATGCAAAATGATCCATTCCTATCTTCTTGTACAAAGTTCAAATCCAAGTTGATAAAGGATATCCACATAAAACCCAATATGTAGAATGTCTCTTAGTACGTTCTATCTTGCCATTCTTCCTTATGTCAGAAACTTAAAGATTTAGGTTTTGCATTGATAGTTGAACTGATTGATGAAATAAAAAGTGGGAAATTCTGGGTTAGTTCTTTTACCATAAACATAGGAAACATCATGTATCAAATATCACTTATACATGTATTTTCAAAACTTATAAAAATGAAATCTTTCAAAAAATTCTGAAAAGAAATATCTAGGAAACATTAAAATTGCCTAAATGTTCGTGGACAAGGAAGTAGTGTGTCCTGGATTGGTGGTAAATATACATTAATCTAAGCACTCAGGACACAGAGGCAACAATTTTCACACTGTTGCCTTAACCAAATATATTTGAAATACTAAAAAAGAAACAATTTTCTCATTATAATGTTTAATTATAAGGTTTAATTATTATATTATGAATATATATGTATGTATACAATGAAAGATGAAAACGTATTGTAGTGACATTCCAATGTTGAATTCTTACATTCTTTTATTCAAAACTTAAAAATCTAAAAATCTTTTAAAAACCTAAAAGTCTCTAAAACCCTAAAACAAAAACAACCCTAAATCCCTAAGGAAAATATCTGAAGCCCCCAAAAAACCTAAGACACTAAAAATCACCTAAAGCACTCCAAAACCCTAAAATCATAAAAAAACCTAAAAGCATAAAAACCCTAAAGTCTTAAAACAAACAAACAAAAAACAAACAAACAAAAAATAAACCAAAATACTAAAAAAAATGAAAATAATAAATAAATAAATAAATAAATAAATAAATAAATAAATAAATCGCTATATCCCTAAAATCATTTAAAAAACAAAAAGAAACACAAAAGCAAAATAAAATAAAACAAAAAACTAGAACCATGAAACACTAAAACCCTAGAAAACACTGACCTCTTGACCAGGTGAGGGCAACATCTTGTATTCTGGTTCCCTCAGAGACCAGTCTGCTCAGGAGAGCACATTGGCTGCAAAAGTAACATAGGGACAGGATGCCATTGGGGCATTCATCTTCAGAAATGAGGCAGAGCTGGGCTCCAGACCTCTGTGCACCTTCCCTGCAAGAGGAGAGCTTGCCTGCAGGGAGTACTCTGACCACTGAGGCTCAAGAGAGATTTTGACTCCCAGGAGTGCTGACAGACGCTAGCAGAATCAGAGCAGGAACAAACTCCAGCCAGAGACATCTATAACAACTAACAACAGAGATTACAAGATGGCAAAAGGCAAATATAAGAATCTTACTAATAGAAACCAAGACGACTCACCATCACCAGAAGCCAGGACTCCCACCAGAGCAAGTCCTGGATTCCTCAACACACCTGAAAACCAAGATTCAGATTTAAAATCTTATCTCATGGTGCTGGTAGAGGATTTTAAGAAGAAAATTAATAACTCAATAAAGAGATACAGGAGAACGTGGCTAAAAAGGTAGAAGGCCTTAAAGAGGAAGCAAAAAAAAAAAAAAATACCTAAAAGATTTACAGGAAAACACTGCTGAACAAGTAAAAGCCCTTAAAGAAGAAACGCAAAAACTCCTTAAGGAATTCCAGAAAAACACAACCAAACAGGTGATGGAATTGAACAAAACTATCCAATATCTAAAAAGAGAAGTAGAAACAATAAAGAAAACCCAAAGGGAGACAATGCTGGAGATAGAAACCCTAGGAAAGAAACCAGGAACCATAGATGCAAGCATCAGCAACAGAATACAAGAGATGGAAGAGAGAATCTCAGAAGCAAAAGATTCCATAGAGAAACTGGAAACAACAATAAAGAAAATGCAAAATGCAAAATGATCCTAACTTAAAACATCCAGAAAAGCCATGGTGGAACACACCTTTAATCCCAGCACTCAGGAGGTAGAGGCAGGCAGATTTCTGAGTTCATGGCAAGCCTGGTCTACAGAGTGAGCTCCAGGACAGCCAGGGCTACACAGAGAAACCCTGTCTCAAAATAAACAAAAACAAAAACAAACAATCAAACAAAAACACCATCCAGGAATTCCAGGATACAATGAGAAAGACCAAACATACAGATAATAGGAGTAGATGAGAATGAAGATTTTTCAAATTAAAGGGCCCGCAAATATCTTCAACAAAATTATAGAAGAAAATTCCACAAACCTAACGATATAGATGCCCATGAACATACAAGAAGCCTACAGAAGCCCAAATAGAATGGTCCAGAAATGAAATTCCACCTGACACATAATAATCAGAATAAATGCAGTAAGTAAAGATAGAATATTAAAAGCAATAAGGGAAAAATATCAAGAAACATATAAAGGCAGGCCTATTAGAATAACACCAGACTTCTCACCAGAGACTAGGAAAGCCAGAAGATCCTAGACAGATGTTATACAGACCCAAAGAGAACACAAATGCCAGCCCAGAATACTATACACAGCAAAACTCTCAATTACCTTAGATGAATAAACCAAAATATTCCATGATAAAACAAATTTCACAATGTATCTTTCAATGAATCCAATCCTTCAGCAGATAATAAAAGGAAAACACCAACACAAGGATGGAAACTTCAACCTAGAAAAAGCAAGAAAGTAATCCTTCAACAAACCTAACATAGCTGCAGGAACAGAATCCTAACTTTAACAACAAAACTATCAGGAAGCAACAATTAATTTTATTTAATTTCTCTTAACATCAATGGAATCAATTCTCCAATAAAAAATACATAGACTAATAGACTGGCTACACCAACAGGACCCAACATATTGCTGCTTACAGGAAACCCAATTCAAGGATAAGACAGACACAACCTCAGAGTGAAAGGTCTAAAAACAATTTTCCAAGCAAATGTTCCCAAGAAACAAGCTGGAATAGCAATTCTAATATCGAATATATCTGACTTCGAACCCAAAGTTATCAAAAAAGACAAGGAGGGGTGCTTCATCCTCATCAAAATTAAAATCTACCAAGATGAACATTCAACTCTGATTGTCTATGCTCCAAATACAAGGGCAGATGCATTCATTAAAGAAACTTTAGTAAAGCTCAAAACACACATTGCAACTCACACAATAATATTGGGAGACTTCCACACACACTCTCACCAATGGACAGACCCTGGAAACAGAAACGAAATAGAGACACATAGACACTAACAGAAATTATGAAACAAATGGATTTAATAGATATCTACAAAACATTTTATCCTAAAACAAAAGGATATACATTCTTCTCAGCACAACATGGCACCTCCTCCAAAATTGTCCATACAATTGGTCAAAAAATTGTCCTCAACAGAAAAAAAATATTGAAATTGTGCCATGCATCTTATCTGAACACCACAGACTAAGTCTGATCTTCAATAACAGCATAAAAAAAATAGAAAGCCAACATTCAGGTGGAAAGTAAACAACACTTTACTCAATGATTCCTTTGTCAAGGGTGAAATAAATAAAGAAATTAAAGACTTTTTAGAGTTTAATGAAAATGAAGCTACAACATACCCACACTTATGGGACACAATGAAGGCAGTCCTAAGAGGAAAACTCAGCCCTGGGTGCCTCCAAAAGAAACTAGAGACAGCATACACTAATAGTCTGACAGCACTCCTAAAAGCTCTAGAACTAAAAGAAGCAAATTCACCCAAGAGGAGTAGACCACAGGAAATAAACTCAGGGTTGAAATCAAACAAGTGGAAACAAACAACTATTCAAAGAATCAACCATAGGATCTGGTTCTTTGAGAAAATCAACAAGATAGATAAAATCTTAGCCAGATTAACGAGTAGACACGGGGACAATATACTAATTAACCAAATCAGAAATTAAAAAGGAGACATTACAACAAACCTCGAAGATATCCAAAACACCATTAGATCCTTCTACAAAAGGCTACACTCAACAAAATTGGAAAACCTGGAAGAAATGCACAAATTTCTAGACAGAAAACAGGTAACAAAGTTAAATCAGGATCAGATTAATTACGAAGACAGTCCTATATCCACTAAAGAAATAGAAGCAGTCATCAATAGTTTCCCAGCCAAAAAACAAAAATAAAAACAAAAACATAAACAAAAACAAAAACAAAAAACAAAACACATGACCTGATGGGTTTAAGGCAGAGTTCAGTCAGACCTTCAATGAAGACCTAATTCCACTTCTTCACAAACTTTTCCACAAAATAGAAGCATAAGGTACTATAACCAAATCATTCTATGAATCCACAATTACTCTGATACCTAAACCACAGAAAGATCTAACAAAGATAGAGAACTTCAGACCAATTTCCATTATGGATATTGATAAAAAAAAAATACTCAATAAAATTCTCGCTATCCGAATCCAAGAACACATCAAAACAATCATCCCTCCTGACCAAGTAGGTTTCATTCCAGGGATGCAGAGATGGTTTAATATACGGATATCCAACAACGTAATCCATTATATAAACAAACTAAAAGGAAAAAAAAAAACACATGATCATCGGGATAGATGCTGAGAAAGCATTTGACAAATCCAACACCCATTCATGAAAAAAGTCTAGGAAAGTTCAGGAATTCAAAGCCCATACATAAATATGATAAAAGCAATCTACAGTAAACCAGTAGCCAACATCAAAGTAAATAGTGAGAAGCTGGATGCAATCCCACTAAAATCAGGAACTAGACAAGGCTGCTCACTTTCTCCCTACCTAGTTAACATTGTACTTGATGCCCAAGCCAGAGCAATTTGACAACAAAAGGAAGTCAAGAGGATGCAAATTGGAAAGGAAGAAGTCAAAATATCACTATTTGCAGATGACATGATAGTATATATAAGTGTCCCTAAAAATCCACCACGGAACTCCTAAACCTGATAAACAGCTTCAGTGAAGTAACTGGATATAAAATTAAGTCAAACAAGTCAATGGCCTTTCTCTACACAATGGATAAACAGGCTGAGAGAGAAATTAGGGAAAGAACACCCTTCTCAATACTCACAAATAATATAAGGTACCTTGAGGTGACTCTAAGGAAGTGAAATTTTGGTATGATAAGAACTTCAAATCTCTGAATAAATAAATTGCAGAAGATCCCAGAAGATGGAAAGATCTCCCATACCAATGGATTGGCAAGATCAATATAGTAAAAATGGCTATCTTGCCAAAATCAATCTACAGATTTAATGCAATCCCCATTAAAATTCCAACTCAATTCTTCACTGAGTTAGAAAGGGCAATGTGCAAATTCATCTGAAATAATAAAAAACCTAGGATAGCAAAAACTCTTCTCAAGGATAAAAGAACCTCTGGTGGAATCACGATGCCTGACCTAAAGCTGTACTACAGAGCAATTGTGATAAAAAAAAAAAAAAAAAAAAAAAAAAAAAAAAAACTGCATGATACTGGTATAGCAACAGACAAGTAGACCAGTGCAATAAAATTGAAGACCCAAAAATAAACCCAAATACTTATGGACACTTGATCTTTGAACAAAGAAGCTAAAACCATCCAGAGGGGGAAAAATAACACAGCATTTTCAACAAATGGTGCTGGCACAAATGGTGATTATCATGTAGAAGACTGTGAATTGATCCATTCCTATCTTCTTTTACTAAGGTCATATCTAAGTGGATGAAGGAACTCCACTTAAAACCATAGACGCTAAAATTTATAGAAGAGAAAGTGGAGGAAAGTCTTGAAGATCTGAACACAGGGGAAAAGTTCCTGAATAGAACAGCAATGTCTTATGCTGTAAGATTGAGAATCGACAAATGGGACCTCATAAAATTGCAAAGATTCTATAAGGCAAAAGACACCATCAATAAGACAAAAAGGTCACCAACAGATTGGGAAAGAATCTTTACCTATCCTAAATAAGATAGAGGTCTAATATCCAATACATATAAAGAACTCAAGAAGGTGGACTGTAGAAAATGAAATAACTACATTAAAAATGGGGCTCAGATTTAAACAAGGAATTCTCATCAGAGAAATACCGAATGGCAGAGAAGCACATGAAAAAAATGTTCAGCATTCTTAATAATCAGGGAAATCAATATCAAAACAACCCTGAGATTCCACCTCACACTAGTCAGAACGGCTAAGATCAAAAATTCAGGTGACAGCAGATGCTGTCGAGCATGTGGAGAAAGAGGAACACTCCTCCATTGTTGGCAGGATTGCAAGCTTGTACAACCACTCTGGAAATCAGTCTGGTGCTTCCTCAGAAAATTGGACTTAGTACTACCAGAGGATCCAGCAATACCTCTTCTGGGCATATATCCAGAAGGTGATCCAACTGGTAAGAAGGACACATGCTCCTCTATGTTCATAGCAGGCTTATTTATAATATCCAGAAGCTGGAAAGAACCCAGCTGTCCCTCAACAGAGGAATGGATACAGAAAATGTGGTACATTTACACAATGGAGTACTACACAACTATTAAAAGGAATGAATTTATTAAATTCCTAGGCAAATGGATGGACCTGGAGGGCATCATCCTTTGTGAGGTAACCCGATCACAAAAGAACTCACTTAATATGCACACACTGAAAAGTGGATATTAGTCCAGAAAGTTATAGTACCCAAGATATAAGGCACAATTTGAAAAACACATGAAACTCAAGAAAAACGAAGAACATAGTGTGGATACTTTGCCCATTCTTAGAATTGGAATCAAAACACCCATGGAAAGAGTTACAGAGACAAAGTTTGGAGCTGATATGAAAGGATGCATCATCTAGAGACTGTCATACCCGGGGATTCATCCCATACCCGGGGATTCATCCAAACACTGACACCTTTGCATACACCAGCAAGATTTCGCTGAAAGGACCCTGATATAGCTGTCTCTTGTGAGACTATGCCAGGGCCTAGCTAACACATAAGTGGATGTTCATAGTCAGCTATTGGGTGGAATATAGGGGCACCAATGGAGGAGCTGAAAAAAGTACCCAAGGAGCTAAAGGGGTCTGCATCCCTATAGGTGGAATAACAATATGAACTAACCAGTACAAGCCCGCCCCACCCCCCGAAGCTCATGTGCCTAGCTGCATATGTATCAGAAGGAGGCCCAGTTGGCCATCAGTGGAAAGAGAGGCCCACTGGTCTTGCAAACTTTATATGCCTCAGTACAGGTGAACGCACGTGCCAAGAAGTGGGAGTTGGTGTGTAGGGGAGTGGGGAAGGGAGGGTATTGGGGACTTTTGGGATAGCATTGGAAATGTAAATGAAGAAAATTATTAATTTAAAAATTAATAAATAAAATGTACTTTACTTTATATTTTATCTGATATTCTTAACATCCAACTTGTATATTTTAAAGCTATTCCAAAGTTAAGCGATTCTGCACTGCCATATGCATAGTTTCACAGTGCTTCACACACTGCTAACTTTCACTCTTGTCTCTCTTTTCAAATCAATGCCTTTTATCATATCAGAAATCTATGACCTTCCAAATCCCAACAGAGACAATTTACCATTATGTGATTTCTTAGATTTTGTTGCTGGAAAAAACACCATGACCAAGAGAAACATGTGAGGAAAGTGTTTATTTATTTATCCACATTTTTTCATAGTACATTGAATGAAGTCGAGGCATGAAATTGGATGCAAGAACTCCATGAAAGCAAATGGAACAATGTTGATTACAGGCTTCATATTCATTGTGTATTCAGTACCCTTTCTTATAACTCAAGGACAGTGTACCTACAGGTGCCACTGTTCACAGACAGTAGGGTAACCTCATATTAATCGTTAATTAAGGACATGGCTTAAACACACAACAACAGATCAAAATGATGGTAGCCATTCCTCATTGAGATTCCCTGATCTAAACGTATTCATGTTTGCTTTCCAATTTGTAAGTACACATATGTAATTACTTAATTTTTTTATATGATGAAGTACTACTTTTATTAAGATGTAGAATAACATAAGTTAAATATCATCTAACATTTTCTTACCATGGAAATTTCAATAAAGCAATTTACCTTTTCAGTTCTTTATAAAATTTGAATCTTGTCTATTTAAAATAACATAACACTTTGGGAGAAAGAAACACATTTGCAACCATACACTAGAAGGCAAGATTGAGAAAATGTCCACAACTACCATGACCTTCCCCCTCATGCTGTGGTAGACAGGGAGGAAGGTGATCCAGACACTGCAGAACACCAGCATGCTGAAAGTTAGGAACTTGGCTTCATTGAATGTGTCAGGAAGATTCCTAGACAAGAAAGCCAAAGTGAAGCTCCCCAGAGCCAACAGCCCAAGTATCCCAGGACAACGTGGAAGGCAATGACAGAGCCTTTATTGCAAATTATGACAATCTTCCCATGTTCAGATTGTATATCTCTGTCAATAAAGGGAGGAGATGTTACCTACCAGATTCCACAGAGAAGAAGTTGGATTAGGGTACAAATGGGAATGACCAACTTAGGTGCCCCTGTTACCAACATCCCTCTCATTCTACTTCCTGGAGTAGTGAGCTTGAAAGCCATGACCACAGATATTGTTTTGGCCAATATTGTAGAAACAGACACAGTGAAAAATACTCAAAATATGGTTTGCTACCAGAAGCAGGTGATCTGGTCAGGATGTCCAATGAAGAGCAGGGAGCAGAGAAAGCAGAAGAGAAGAGAGATGAGCAGGATGTAGCTGAGAATGCGGTTATTGGACTTCACAATGGGAGTATCCTTGTACTTCACAAATGTGATGAGGACTAGAATTGTGATGGCCGAAAAGTACACTGCCATGCAGCGTAGAGCCATCACAAATGGATCTTCTTAAGCCAGAAATGATACAGCTCTTGAGAGACAGTAGGTTCGCTCTATGTTGGCATTCTTATCATCTGGACATTTCACACACTGTTCCATATCTGCTGGCAAATGAAAACAATCCCTTATAAGTTATCATAATTACATAGGTAGTAATTTTATATTCATGTTATTCTTAGTAAATATCAATAAATAAGTTGATGTTGAGCATCTATTCCCTTCCTTTTTGCCGTAGAACCAGTAAATTGAGATTGCTCTGTATTAACCTACACATTGTGATGGGAATAAAACACCATCATTGGAAGTGGAAAGAAAAAAAATTATTGAACAAAAACAAATATATGATGAATAATAATATGCATAATCTCAGATTATTTAATTCCTCTAAACATAAATCCACTATTCACAGAAAATTGTAGTGTGCAGATATCAGTACTGGTATCAGTTGATGAAATGCATCATGTGCTTTGTTTGCTCTATGGTTTGTGCCTTTGTCTGTATCTACACATAGGAACCGAACATACAATTACTCATTCAAACCCTATTTGCATAAAGGAATATTTTCATTCTTGAAGCTGTAGGCCTCATAGACCTATGCATGGCCCTTTCATTTTTTTTACAATCTGTATCTTGCCAAATACACATTCCATGCTATATGGCATGAAGGTTATGAAGGTTCATATTTCTCCCTCTTTCCTTAGCTAAGCTCTAAGCAATCTCTTGTTGCATTTTTGAAATCTTCACTCTTGTTCTAATTCTTTAAGAGGAAATATTTAATCCTTTGTCCATCTAACCTCTTAAAATATATTTCATTAAACAACTGTTACACTGAGCATGTGGTCTTTTTCACAGAGTAAGCTGGATGATAGAGGGAAAGATTATGGACTGATCAGGTGATCAACTTTCTATGTACAACAAATCAAAGAAAAATAAACATATGTATAGACTACATCTAAAATGTTTCTTTAAAATATTTTTTACAGGTTTGTCCTCCTAAACACTTTCTATATTATATAAAAGCAGTAACCATCATATTGTGAGAGAAATGCCTTGTTTCAAGAAGACATTGGAAGTTATTTGCTTGGTCTAAAAGAAGTTGGCACTATTTTACTGATTATGTTTTCATTCATGGAGATTTTAGGTCTTTAGTTTGCATCCAGGCCATTTGATATTTCTAGTTTGGATAGAGAAGGTATTCAAATTCAGCAAATGTTCTTCTGTATGCAAGCATGTACCTCTTTCTTTGGAAACCTCTTTTTCTGGGCACTGAACACAATCAAAGCAGCAGTCTGCTGTTTCTTACTGAAAATTTTCCCTGAATCCCGCAGTACATATCACACTACACACAGAAGAGGGAACCTGAATCAGTGCATAAATATTATATAATATTCATGTGAGTGTGTGTATTTCATGTATTTATCATATGAATAATGACCCATAGATTGATATATAGGGCACTAACAGAAATGGCTATACATATTCCTCTGATAACCTGTATCACTTAACAATATCAGGCACATTTGTATTCATATTACCCTGCAACACACTAAGTGTCACACAAAAATTACTACATTATGTAGTATTATTTATGTATCATTCAGGTTGTTGCAATTCAGAAATTGTCCTTCCTAAACTGATCAATCCAAAAAGAATGTTTAGTTGGCACAAGTTTTGCCTCTCATGATTTATAAATTACAAAAAAGAATACTGTGGTATATGGAGGGAGAATGTAGGGTAAATAAAGAAAGAGTAGTTTGATGATTATGACCAAAATATTTTATATAAGGCTCCCATAAAATTAATGAAGTACTCCTAAGTGTAAAAGAAAACCTTGAACACACTGTCCCTTTCTCTCTTTCAACTGCATCTATGAGGGTGCTCCCTACCCACCCAGTCCTGCTTCATCACTCTAGATTTCCCCTCTAGTTTTCGCCTGTACTTGGCATTCAAGC
Organism: Mus caroli; assembly: GCF_978045245.1. Lineage (NCBI taxonomy): Eukaryota > Metazoa > Chordata > Mammalia > Rodentia > Muridae > Mus > Mus caroli. The sequence continues at coordinate 2,355,110 of NW_028227277.1, read as the reverse complement.
CTTCACAGGACCAAGGGATTCTCCTCACACTGATGCCAGATAAGGCAATCCTCCACAGAGGACGGGAATTCACGAATTAAGATAACATTTGAAATGTAAATAAATAAAAAACAATTCAAAATAAATAAATTAAAAAGAGAAAACCTTGAATCTATAGAAACATTTATGTTAACGAATGCATGTTATACTAAATTAGGCTATAAATACGTTTGCACAGAACTAAAAAAATTCACATATTTAAATTTTTTTCATTAATCATATGTACATATACATTATACTATAAATCCATTATATATATATATATATATATATATATATATATATATATATATATATATATATATATATTCCTGTATTGTAAGATATAAGTAATTGTATCACTGTGTATATCTTGAAATGGATAAATAAAATTAAATAAAATGGATATTAAAATGAGTAGCCTGATTGGTGATATTAACAGTTGAATATATTAAAAGCATGATCTACAAACATACAAAACAAATATAAAACATGTTCTAACATATTGCTCATAATTTTCTTCCTTTGAATAAAATTAGCATTTTCATAATGCTTAAATTCATAGAGTTTTTGTTATTTGGAAATATGTAAAATATTCTTACTGATAAAATATTTACGTTACTTGAAACACTGATAATCTTCTTAAAGTAAGCTGATTGTTAGTTAAGATACACAACTATATAATGTTTTTTGAATACTGTCAGGTGGTATCTAATAAGGGCTTTTGAATATATTTCTAAATGATTCACTATATAAAATTGTATGCTCCTTTATTATGCTTAATTCCCAGAGTATTGTGTATGTTTTGTAATAACTTAGTAGTGAACATTAGACTTAGTATCCTCAGTTATGGATATTATTAAATATGCATTAATGATATTATAGGGTATAAAAGGATAAGAATAAAAAAGTTGAAAGAATAGATATATTAGTTAATTCTCAAAGAATTCAATAATATTAAGATGATTGATGTATAAATTTCAGTTAAGTATAAGTTATAAGGAGAATCTTTTAGGTATTTCACATGTAGTGGAAGTCATGCTCTTTCATATATCTGTGGAATGACAACTCTAAGGTTATTTTATAGAAGTTTTAAACAATAGGACTGTAATTTAGTTCAAGGATGGCATTCAGAGATAAAACAATATTTATTTATTTTCATGAATACAAAATGTATCATATCATAGTGCTGAATGTGTATAAATACTTAAATTGTATTCAGCTCTAAGGATCCCTAATATGTCAGGCATATTTCAAGATATTTAGACAGAAATTTAGCGTATCTCATATTACAAACTTTACTGCAGTTGAAATTTTATATTTCACACATCTCCCTTAATCATCCCTTATGCCCTCTTGTAGAATTTCAGCAAGTGAATATGAGCTTCTTCTGGTAATGTTTTTTGCTATTGATGAGATCAACAAGAATCCTTATCTTTTACCCAACATGAGTTTGATGTTCTCCATCATTGGTGAAAACTGTCAGCTTTTATTGAGAGATTTGGATCAAGAATATACAAATACAGAATGACAAATGAGTTTTGTTAATTATTTCTATTATTTAGATGAATCATAGGTCTTACAGGAGCATCATGGAAAACATCCTAAAAACTGGCAATGTACTCTTCCATCGACTGGTAAGAATTTGTGACACTAAAGGGTTAAGAACATTAAATTACATTTACAGGTGCCCACCATCCTAGGCTGTTGCAGTCTTTTGGAAGTCATTTGGTGCACATGAACAATGGACTGAGATCCATATCATACTCATTAAAACAAGACTACATGTCAAACATTCAGGTCTTTAATAATCTTGAATTTGGGTTTGCCCAGATTTAGAGGTGAGGCTCCATGTGCTTTTCTGCAGAGACATCCTCCATGTTGCTTGGAGCACAAAGAGTATTTCTTAAAATTTATTTTATTTTGCCTAAAATTCATGTTATGTACTTGATTTGGAGGAAAGAAGGCAGAGCACATATCATAGTGTCCTTCCTAATTATCAAGGCAATATGTGGTTTCTATTTTCCTTTAAGTTTTTCTATTGGGTGGCAATCTTAAGCTATCCACTACAATACTTTTTGAGCTTATAAAACAAAGTTTTCTTCTGTTTCACAGATAATATTCCATAGCTTCTTTCCAGTTACTTGTCCCTTTATTTCTTGTTGATATCAGATATCTGAGTCCATGTTATTCTCTGTGTAAGAGGTGATGGCCTCTATCCTATTTTCATGTCAGAGAATAGTCTTAGAAGTGTTGCTGTTGTATATTCATTAATTTTGAGGTCATTTATTAGTAAACCATTCTTATCCTGTTTTTCCCCATTAATCAGATACTGCTTTGTGATTCTTCAATCACTTTAAACAAGGTTTGATATGGCACAGAAGTACGATTTATACAAAGCATTGAAGCACTTTTGAGTATCTGCACTCATCAATCTACATGGATGGAAGGACTTCCTCTTTCATGAAAATGTATGCAGTAGCAAATATGTTATTCATGAACCACAGATATTTGAAAGACAATGGGATACCCGTTATACAACTATGCACCAACAAATATAATTACAGTTTCTTTAATACAAATATCATATTAGTCTAATATACTTTAAATGATTTTTGTACAAAATTCAACTTATTCTAATGAAACTAATTGTGACATGTTATAGCTTGTTTACACACAGGATTTTTAACCCAATGCATTATAATTGGCACGACATATCACTTTACTAATACTCAACATCCATGCAGGATTATTGATGGTGATTCTTCCAAGGTTTCCCCTTAAAACCCTTAATCCATAATACTAGGCTTACAATACAGTGTCCAATTTCCTTTCCAATTTTCATTGTCCCATATGCATAACTATACTAATATTGAATACCAAAATTAGAATTTCAATATTATATAAAATTTTTACACCTGTAGGACCTCTGCAGTCTGAACTTATGAAAGCAGGGTTTACCACCTAGCCCTACCAACCTACATGCCTAACAGGAGCTCTTCCATAATTAGAAACATAGGAGAACCCTTTGGCTGAATACCCATATCATTTTGGACCTCCACAGTGATAAGCACATGAGGTACATATCGAGCTCTTCCTGAGTATTATTGTCTTTCCAGTTTGAATCTCCAACTGAAAATATTGAAGATCTATATGCTTTCCCTAGACCCCAAAGCCAACTTGGCTCCTATTAGATCAGCCAAAACCAGAGACAGTGTGATATATGATGGCCGTACCAAACAAAGACACTGAAGGCATGTCCTCACCAGATACAGCACTTCCTGACTCCCAGGAGGCCTTCTGGAATCGAGGTCACACTATACTATTTGATTTCAAAGAGTACTGATCCAATCCCAGATACCCAGACAATTTAACAACAGAAATGACCAGATGGTGAAAGAAAAATGAAAGGACATAACCAAAAGAGGCCAAAGTAATTTGGCATTATCATAACCCAGTTTTCCTACCCTGGATACTTAAACATTCATGAATAGCAAGATTTTGACTAAAAATTTCATTTCATGAAGATGAAAAATACCTTAAATGAGGATAAAATAACACCTTTAAAGAAATACAGAAAACCACAGTCTAACAGGTAGAAGCCCTTAGAGAGGAAAAAAAATTCACTTGAAGACATGCAAGAAAATACAATTTATTTTTTTCCATTTTTTTATTAGGTATTTAGCTCACTTACATTTCCAATGCTATACCAAAAATCCCCATACCCCCCCCCAACTCCCCTACCCACCCACTCCCTTTTTTTGGCCCTGGCATTCCCCTGTATTTGGGCATATAACGTTTGGAAGTCCAATGGGCCTCTCTTTCAAGTTATGGCCTATTAGGGCATCTTTTGATACATAAGCAGCTAGAGACAAGAGCTCCGGGGTAAAGGTTAGTTCATATTGTTGTTCCACCTATACGGTTGCAGTTCTCTTTAGTTCCTTGGGTGCTTTCTCTAGCTCCCCCATTGGGGGCCCTGTGATCCATTCCATGGATGATTGTGAGCATCCACTTCTGTGTTTGCTAGGCTCTGTCAGAGTCTCACAAGACACAGCTATATCTGGGTCCTTTCAGCAAAATCTTGCTATTGTATGCAATGGTGTCAGCGTTTGGAAGCATATCATGGGATGGATCTCTGTATATGGCAATCACTAGATAGTCCATCCTTTTGTCACACTTCCAAATTTTGTCTCTGTAACTCCTTCTATGGGTGTTTTGTTCCCTATTCTAAGAAGGGGCAAAGTGTCCACACTTTGGTCTTCATTCTCTTGAGTTTAATGTGTTTATCAAATTGTATATTATATCTTGGGCATCCTAAGTTTCTGGGCTAATATCCACTTATCAGTGAGTACATATGATGAGAGTACCTTTGTGATTGGGTTACCTCACTCAGAATGATGCCCTCCAGGTCTATCGATTTGCCTAGGAATTTCTTAAATTCATTCTTTTTAATAGCTGAATAGTATTCCATTGTGTAAATGTACCACGTTTTCTGTATCCATTTTTCTGTTGAGGGGCATCTGGGTTCTTTCCAGCTTCTGGCTATTATAAATAAGGCTGCTATGAACATAGAGGAGCATGTGTCCTTCTTACCCGTTGGGACATCTTCTGGATATATGCCCAGGAGAGGTATTGCTGGATCCTCTGGTAGTACTATGTCCAATTTTCTGAGGAAACACCAGATCGATTTCCAGAGTGGTTGTACAAGCTTGCAATCCCACCAGGCTAGACAAGGCTGTCCACTCTCTCCCTACCTATTCAACATTGTATTTGAAGTCCTAGTCAGAGCAATTAGACAAAAAAAGGAGATCAAGGGGATACAAAATGGAAAGGAAGAAGTCAAAATATCACTTTTTACAGATGATATGATAGTATATATATATATATATATATATATATATATATATATATGTATATATATATGTATGTATGTATATATATATGTATGTATGTATATATATATATATATATATATATATATATATATATATATATGTGTGTGTGTGTGTGTGTGTGTGTGTGTGTGTGTGTGTGTGTGTGACCCTAAAAATTCCACCAGAGAACTCCTAAGCCTGATAAACAGCTTCAGTGAAGTCGCTGGATATAAAATTAACTGAAACAAGTCAATGGCCTTTCTCTACACAAAGGACCAACAGGCTGAGAAAGAAATTAGGGAAACAACACTCTTCTCAATAGCTACAAATAATATAAAATACCTAGGAGTGACTCTAACTAAGGAAGTGAAAGATCTGTATGACAAGAACTTCATGTCTCTGAAGAAAGAAGTTAAAGAAGATCTCAGAAGATGGAAAGATCTCCAATGCTCATGGGTTCTCAGGATAAATATTGTAAAAATGACTATCTTGCCAAAAGCAATTTACAGATTCAATGCAATCCCCATTATAATTCCAACTCAATTCTTCAACGAATTAGAAAGGCAAATGGCAGATGAATCTAAATTAACAAAAACTCTTCTCAAGGATAAAAGAACCTCTGGTGGAATCACCATGCCCGACCTAAAGCTGTACTACAGAGCAATTGTGATAAAAACTGAATTGGTACTGGTATAGCGACAGACAAGTAGAGCAATCAAATAGAATTGAAGACCTGGAAATTAACTGACACACCTATGATCACTTCATCTCTGACAAGGGAGTTAAAACCATCCAGTTGGAAAAAAAAAAAAAAAAAAAAAAAGCATTTTCAACAAATGCTGCTGCCACAGGTGGTGATTATCATGCAGAAGAATACGAATTGATCCATTTTATCTCCTTGTACTAAGGTCAAATATAAGTGGATTAAGGAACTCCACATAAAACCAGGGACACTGAAACTTATCGGGGTGACCTTGGGGCAAAGCCTCCAATATGGGCATGGGGTGAAAATTCTGAATAGAACAGCAATGTCTTGTGCTGTAAGATCAAAAATCGACAAATGGAACCTCATAAAATTGCAAAGCATCTGTAAGGCAAAAGACAACATCAATAAGACAATAATGCCATCAACAGTTTGGGAAAGGATCTTTACCTATTCTAAATCATATAGGGGACTAATATCCAATATATAAATAAAGTACTCAATATGGTGGACTCCAAAAAATCAAATAACCCCATTAAAAATGGGGCTCAGAGCTAAACAAAGAATTTGCACCTAAGGAATAACAAATGGCTGAAAAAAGGTTCAGCATCGTTAATCATCCTTAATCATCAGGAAAATGCAAACCAAAACAATCCTGAGATTCCACCTCACCGAAGTCTGAATGACTAAGATCAAAAATTCAGGTGACATCAGATGCTAGCAAGGATTTGGAGAAAGAGGAACACTCCTCAATTGTTAGTGGAATTCGAGCTCATACAACCACTTAGGAAATCAATCTGGTGTTTCCTCAAAAAATTGGACATAGTACTAAAGGAGGATCCCGCAATACCTCTCCTGGGCAAATATCCAGAATATACTCATACCAGTAAGGATGCTCTACACATGCTCTACTATGTTCATTGCAGTGTTATTTATAATAGCCCGAAGCTGAAAAGAACCCAGATACTCCTCAACAGAGGAATGGATACAGAAAATGTAGTACATTTATACAATGGAGTATTACTCAGCTATTAAATAAATGAATGTATGAAGTTCCTGGGCAAATGGATGGACCTGGAGTGCAACATCCTGAGTGAGGTAACTCAATTACAAAAGAACTCACATAATATGTACTCACTGGATATTAAGTGGATATAAGCCCATAAATTAAGAATTCCCAAGATATAAGATACAATTTGCTAAACATATGAAGCTTGGGAAGAAGGAAGACCAAGGTGTGGATACTTTGCCTCATTTTGGAATTGGGAGCAAGGCACACATGGAAGTAGCTACAAAGTTAGAGTTTGGAGCTGAGACAAAAGGATGGACCATCTAGAGACTGTCATACCTGGGAATCCATCCCATAATCAGCCTCCAAACCCTGACAACATTGCAAACACTAGCAAGATTTTGCTGAAAGGACCCTGATATAGCTGTCCCTTGTGAGACTATGCCAGGGCCTAGCAAACACAGAAGTGGATGCTCACAGTCAGCTATTGGATGGATCCCATGGTTCCCAAAGAGGAGCTGGAGGAAGTACCCAGTGAGCTTGGGGCATCTGCAATCCTCTATGTGGAACAAAAATATGAAGTAACCAGTACTCCCCCAGAGTTCATGTCTCTAGCTGCATATGTATCAGAAGATGGCCTGGTAGGACATCAGTGGAAAGAGAGGCCCATTGGGCATGAAGACCTTATATGCCTCAGTACAGAGGAACGCCAGGGCCAAAAGGTAGGAGTGGGGGGGGGTGTAGGTGTGGGAGGGTGTGGGGGATTTTTGGGATAGCATTGGAAATGTAAATGAAATAAATACATAATAATAATAAAAATGTCAATCTAAGAGTACAAAAGGAGGGACCCATGGCTACAGCCACATATGAAGCAGAGGATGGTCTAGTTGGACACCAATGAGAGAGTCCTGGTCCTGAGAAGGCTCCATTCCCCAGTGTAGGGGAATGCCAGGACAGGGAAGTATGATTGGTTGTGTTGGTGAGTAGAGAGAGGATGGATGGGATAGGGGGTATTTGGAGGGGAAACCAAGAAAGGGAATAACATTTGAAATTTAATTAAAGAAAATATCTAATAAAGTAAAATAACATAAAATAAAATAAAATAAAATAAAATAAAATAAAATAAAATAAAATAATACTGGGGAACAATAACTTCATAGCAGAAAAAAATTAAAGAAATCAAAGCACACATAGGAATGCAGAAGAGCACTGCTCCCAAGGACAGCCCTGTCCTTATGATACTATAGCACATTGTTTCACAAAATGGATTTGATCATGTCCTCAGATAGGGCATTTGACTATACAATGTAGGTTATCGCCATATGATCAGAAGAATCAAACGGAAGCAAGAAGAACAGAGTCAGAAGCAGATCTTAGACTGATGCCAAGGCGAGGCTGGGAGGCACAGCATGCTTTTGGTCTTCAAGGTTCCAGAGTGTTGTTCTCCACCTTCCTGATGCTGCAGTTCCTATATATATATATTTTCTTATGCTGTGGGGAGTCCCAACAATAAAATTAATTTTTTACTACTTCATAACTGTAATTTCCTAGTGTTAGGAATCGTGACATAATTATCTGACATACAGATAGTCTTAGACAACTTCTGTTAAAGTGTCACAAGGACTTGCAACCTATAGGTTGCCAACAACAGTTCCAGGCATGAGTAAAACTAGCTAACCCTTTGAGTTTTACACTTTCTGCCTTCTTGAATTGTACTAGAATAGATACGCTCTGTTTTAGTTGTCTAAGGATGTGATCATTTGTAACACTAACTGGAAACACACATACCAAAGTGGATAAGGGAGTCCAATTTTCCTGTCCTAGAATCTTGGCAGGTCTTAGAGTCAGCTCTAATCAAATGGAAGAGAAAGGATCCTGGATGATTCCCTACTCAAAGTCTTTGGAGACAACAGGGGGTCTATTTATTTCCATGGAGAATGGGGGAGGAATTGTACTCCATTATAAAGATCCTTACATTCCCTAATTTTATGCCTGATGGCCTATTGGAGTGTACTTTGTACTTTTGTTTGCTACATGTTGTGTTCTGTGTTCATGATTATTAACTCTAGGGTTCTTACCATACTTTCAAAATGAAACTCTTCCGACTTTGAAACCTTTCATATTTGTCCTTTGTATACTATATGATTCTTTTTAAAAAATCAGTTTATAGGTCTTTTGTACCAACATCTAGCTTTTGGGAAAATACTTTTTATTGAAAATACATCTTTTCATTCAATTCAGAGATAAGTAAATAACATTTTCCAAACTGTTGTAAAGGGGCCCTAGGGACTTAAGGAGATCTGTCTACTTCCTTTCCATAAAGGTGAACAAGGCGTCATCATCTCACCCTGTGTGCGAAAGTCCATTATGGTTCAAAATTGCCACTTTTGAAGTCTTTAGCAAACTAAAGAACTCCTTAATTATACCTTAAATTCTGGAGAAACAAAAAAGTGAGGGGTTTTGCTGGTTCACTTACAGGTGGAAAGAAAGGCTAAAAATATTACATCTTCCCTACCAGAAATTTCTGTTGGAGGGCTCCTTTAAAAAAAATAAAAATAACAAATGCTTAAGAAAATTTTAGAGACGTGATCACAAAGCACAGATTTGTTGAAAATATTAAAAGATTTTCCGGTGGCCCCTGTGTCTGCCCTTCATATTTCCAGGAGGAAACCTCCATCAGAGACTTAGAAAGGCTGATTCTGACCTTTTGTTGACCCCACTAGCTCAGTTCTCTTCAGTGGACATTCACAGGGTCATTTTAGCTGTAGAAGACACATGTGAAATGAGTGATTCCTGAAGGTATGCAGGCTCACTTTTTGCTTCAAAAGACAAGAGAACCTGAGGAAGCCACATGGTACTCAGTCCAAGCCCACTGTGATGAGAGCCAGTCACCTACAAGTAAGTGCAAAGCAGAGATCTGGATGGTTGATGGCAGGGAAAGGAACTTCTTTATATCCTCAGGTGGTAGATAATTATCAGGAGAGGATCAGTGATATTTACTGCTGTACCCCAGTCTCTGAGCAGGCTCAGATTCAGCACAGGAAAGCTGTTAAGTCTGTGTGACTATTGGGCCAGACCATTCTTAGCTCCAAGACCCTTTACTGATGGCAAAGGGGAGAGATTTCTGGAGCACTCTTCAAAACCTAATTACTTAATGACTTTGCCTCGGGGTAAGCTGAGGCCAGCCAATATATGGCCGATCTGAGGAGCTCTGATGTTCCAGAGCAGAACGTGACACAAGGGACCAGTCAGGTCTAGGAGGAAAGGAACTAGTTTTTAGCGCCCCAACTCCCACTCCTAGTAGAAATAGTTCCTGAGGTGCCTGAGACAGGAGAGTCCCTGTTAGAACTGAAGCTGGGAAGAAGGCCATGAAGCTGACTGTTCCTGCATCATCATTATCTTTGCTGAGGACTGAGTGGCTACTGGATGGTTGACAACAGGGAGATGAGGTTGCTTCTGGGAATTGGGAAGGAGACAGAGTCAGGCTGGTGATGTGTGGAGTGGAGTTTTGCATGTGGGGTCGTTTATTACTCAGAGAAGGGGCCTTGCAAGCAGACAGAGAGTACTGTGGCATTAAGGATAAAGCAAACTTTGACCTCAATGGAGCCTGTGACTTTACTAATTTTAGGATGCAAACTGCACGGTTTGGTAAGTTGAGGTCGCCTGGTAGCCAGATGTTCCCTGGTAGGAAAGCCTTACACGCTGACCTCTCTCTCTGGAACCCACCATAACAAGGAAAGAACAAACTTTCTTAGGTAAAGTTGTACTCTGATGACAACCAGCACAAGACTCGCCCTTGACAGTATGGACACACAAGAGAACTAAAATGAAAGCAAATGGCTTGATTGGGAACACGGAGGGGGCATGACCTGGGTGCGAGGTAGCCAAGCTGACTAACCTCATAACGATGGGCCAGTTACTTGGTGACTGTGTTTTAGATTGCCTCAGATCCTAGGCGGGAAGGATCTTGATTATTCCCTCTTATCAATCTTATGATTTATATTTCTGTCCAGAATTTTTTTTCGTATTTTTATTGATTATTGGTAATTTCATGTCATGAACCCCAAGCAAAGTCTCTTCCTAGTACTCCTAGGTCTGCCCCCACCCATCTGCCCTACCCCCTCCAAAAAAAAAAAAAAAAAAAAGATAAAAAATACAAGTCCAGTTTGCGTTGCTTATGCACTTTCATACTTGGTCATGGTCAAACTCTCAGTTACCAGACAAAAGGACTCAGTTCCATCCAGTTTAAGGAAAATTTTATTTCTTCATAGATGCATAAAACTCCATAGTTTATACATTTGGTGTGCATGTATAAATAGTGAAGAAAATTATATATAAATTCACTGGTGTGCCTTCTTCATATGGTAGTTCTAACATCTTTAATTTTAATATTATTACCTTTTAGTTACTTTTTAAAATATTTAACTTCCAAAGAGCAATTTCTATAGCTAATGTGCTAGTTTGGTTTCCTTTGGTTGTCTTTTTCCCTTTCTTCCTTTCATCCTTGAGGCAGGGTTTCTCTGAGAAGAACTGGCTGTCCAGAACTTTCTCTTCAGGAACTCACAGAGAGTAAAAGTCCTCTGCTTCCCTAGTGGGAGGTTAAAGGCATGCACCACCACAGCCCAGAAGTAGTTAGGTTTTTATCCAGCAATATATAATGTTTTTCCCCACATATTCACCAGTACTTATTGCTATTTGTTTGATAGTAACTGTTCTGACTGCTGTTAGATCTCAATTTAGCTTTAATTTGTCTCCCTCTGATAGCTAAAGATGTTGAATGTTTTACACGTATTTATTGGTGACATGTATGTGCTGTTTTGAGTATTATCTATTAACTCATTAACCCATCCAGTGATGAGATAATTTTCCTTAAGTTTTGAGGTTCTTTATAGATTTCTCCAGATTAATATTTTTACAAATGTGGTTGGCAAAGTTGTTATTTTTATTTTTTAACTTTTTCCTGTCCTGTAGGCTCCCTCTTCATTCTCCTTTGCCACTTGCTTCCTTTGGAGACTGGACTCTTTTACTGTCATGTAATGACATTTGTCAATTCTTGTACTATTTTTTGAGCTATATGTGACTAATTTAAATTCCCTCAGACCTTAGACAGAAAAGAACTAAGTTTACTTCATTTAACATGACCTCCCTCCCCATCTAGTTTACTAAAATTTTTATTCTTTATTGCTGAATAAACATAAAATATGTTGCTATTTGGGGTCCTTTTCAGAAACTCCTTGCTTGTGCTTAAAGTGGGATATTGTAATTGTATTTTCCTTTAGCAGTTTGGTTTTCAAGTGTCATCTTAAGATTATGGGTCCAGCCAGGCTTGGTGGCTCATAACTTTAATCCCAGTACTTGGGAGGCAGAGACAGGCAGATTTCTGAGTTCGAGGCCAGCCTGATCTACAAAGTAAGTTCCAGGAAAGCCAAGGCTACACAGAGAAACCCTTTCTCGAAAAAACAAAAATCAAACAAACAAAGAAACAAACAAACAAAAAGATGATGGATCCATTTTGAATACTTTTGGACAGAGTGAGGGACACAGTTTTAGTTTTGTTCTTTGACATATAAACACTCAATTTTTTGCCAGCCCCATTTATTTTTCCTCTTTAGTTTGTTTACTTTTCTTTTTGGGGTTTTGGGTTTTGGGGACAGGCTATGTAGTGAAGAATGATCTTGAATCCCTTTTTTCTTACCTCTACCTCCCAAAGTACTGGGATTATCCACATCAACATTTCTGGTTTTATTACCATTTCTTGAAGACATTTTCTTGTTCATCAATGAATATTTTTAACAGCAATGTGAAAACAAAATGGCTGTAGCTGTGTGGGTTCACCTCTGCATCCTTTATTCTGTTCATGGATTTTCTTTATTGTGTCAGCATGTGACTGTTACTATAGCTCTTTACTGGATTTGTTCTAGTTGTTTTTTTCTTTATGGAGACAGGGTTTCTCTGTGTAGCCTTGATTGTCCTGGAAATCACTCTGTAGACCAGGCTGGCCTTGGACTCAGAAATCCACTGGCATCTAACACCCAAGTGCCAGGATTGAAGACATGCACCAACCCTGCCTATCATATTAGTGGAAATTAAATTGAGTATTGTGATCCATCTATGCATTTTCCTTCTGTTTAGGATTGCTTTGGAAAATCAGAGATGTTTTGTATTTAAATATGAATTTTTATTTTTTTCTTTTTCTAGTTCTGTGAAGAATGGCATTGGAATTTTTGATGAGAATTATATTAACCTTGCAGACACTTTCTGGCAGAAGTGCCATTTTCACAATCTTAATCTTCTAATCTAAGTAGTGGGAAATATTCCCATTTCATGTGTTTGGTTTCTTTTTACAATGCTTTTCAGTTTTCATCACCTTGGATAGATTTATTCTTAGGTATTTTATTTTTAAGACTGTATGGTTTGGTATTCACAATGCAGCCCAGGTTGGCTTCCAAGTCACAGCAGTTTTCCATGTATTAGTTTTCTGAATGCTGCAATTATCACAGCACAATACCCCAAACCCAGGTCTTCCTTTAACTTTAAGAATCTGGAATGAATGGAGTTCTTCCCTCCTGATTAACTTGTCTTTATCATAATATATTTTTATATTATAATTATATTTTTAATTATATTATTGGTATAGAAAAAACACTAGTTCTTATATCCTGACTATACATTATTTTTTTGAATTTTACATCTGATCTAAGAGCTTTCTAGAAGGTCTCTAGGGGTTTTTCATGTCAGATTGTGCTATTTATTATTAAATTATGTGACTTCAAATTTCTCTATTTGAATCACTTTTATTTTTTTTTTCCTTGTTCTCTAGGCAAGATTCTAATCAATGTATTAAATACTACTGGAAAGAGTACATGACTTTGTTTCTTGATTTTAGAAGGAATGTTTTCAATTTTCCAGAGTTTATTGTAATTGGCTATAGGTTAATTACATATAGCCTGTAAGGAAATTTTATATAGTTTATTATGTTACACTTACATATTATAATTACATTATCAATCACTAAATTAATTATATTATTACAATATTTAAACCACATGTAATCATATTATCAGTAAATTATTAAATAAATATTATTAATATATAAATGTGTATTATATAAATATATTGTAATATATATGATTTAATATAATTGGCTATAGGTTTGTTACATATATCCTAAATGGGCATTTTTATATGGTTTATATTAACATAATCATATATTATAATTATATTATTACTATATCATATTACTATAATGTTACTATAATATATTATAACCACACATTATTATTGTACGATCAATTAATTATTAAGTATATATTATTAATATATTAATATATTGTGATTTATATGATTTATGATTATTGACTATAGGTTTGTTACATATACCTTATATGGAGATTTTTATATGGTTTCTCATATTTCTATATTATAATTATACTATTTATATTATTAATATATTATATTCTAATAATATTATTCTAACATTATAATACTATTATTCATAAATTATAATTATGTGATCAGTACATCATTATTAATTTTATAATATAAATATATAAATATATAATATATACATATAATACAATTTATATTATTTATTATTGTAGGCTATCTTTTTCCTATATATAGCCTACATAGAGATTTCTATATGGTTTACCATAACATATTCCTATATTATAAGTATGTTGTTAATTATATTGTTAATATAATAATATATTCTCAATCAATTATTAATTAACAATTATTAATATATTAATATAATATCAAAGTATATATTATAATTCATATGATTTATTATAATTGGCTCTATGTTTGCTGAATATAGCCTATATGGAGTTGTTTATATGGAAATCTCTTTTTTCTATCCATATTTTTTTCCAGAGTTCGTACCAAGAAGGGATGTTGAACTTCGAAAAGTCCTTTACCTCAGCTATTGAGATAATAACGTGATTTCTGTCCCTGTTATATTTGCTCTAGAAGTATGTTGATTGGAATTCTTAAGTTAAAGTCAACTTGACCATGGGTAGGGTATTTTTAATGTGTTCTAAAATTTGATTATGAAGTATTTTTTAGATTATTTTTGCCTTTGTGTTTATCAGGAAAAATGGTCTAGTTTTCCTTGTATCCTGTGATTGTTGAGATCATAGTAATACCAGCTTTATAAAATGTATTTGGTAGTGCTTCTTTTTTTTTTTTCCTAGTACTGGAAATAGTTTCAGAATTATTGCTCTTTTATCCATAATGGTTTAAGATAATTATAGTGAATCCATCTGACCTTGGGCTTACAAAAATGCCAGAGTGCCTGCAAAATCTTTTAAACATGGGGCAGGAGATGCCAGTCAAAAGTTCAAAAAAGATCACACAGTGCATGGGCCATCTTCTGCTGGACAACATGGACAGGTAATTTCCCCGCACATTCAAGGTTTCCCACACCCTTCCCGATTTAGCCAGGAAGATCTTCCACTTCTCCCCAAGATGCTCAGGGACTGTCCTATCCACCCAACATGCTCAGGGACTGTCCCTATGAACCCAAGATGTTCTGGAACTAACCAGATATTTCCAAGAGTCTATGGGACATTCCACTTCTGCCCAAGCATCCCAAAGACTTCCCACTTGTGCTGAAAGGAAAATCATACATGCCTCCTCTTCCAGAAGGAGTTCTAAAAGGATGTCCCCTACCCTACATAACTCTCATCTTTCCAATTCTCCTCCAAAGCATGTTGGACAAGACTCCTCTGTTCAAGGGGACCTACCAGAGGCCCCATCAGACAAGGAGGGATCCAAACCTCTTTCTCCCAAAGGTAACGTCAGAGATTTCTTCTTTGTCCCAAATGCACCGAGTTCCATCTCCTTTCCCCAAGAGAGTTCAACATGTTTGACAGCTGCCAAAGCAGAGCATGGAGATAAGTCCTGTCACAAAGACAGCCAAAGATGTTCCCCTTCTCCCTCAAAGTGCTCTATGCAATCTGCTTCTCGTAAAGTTAGTTTGAGACCTGACCCTGCTGACCAAGGGGATTTCAGAACTTTCCCTTTAAACCAAGAGGGCTTTCAAAGTCCTCTACCATTAAAAAATGGGCTTGGATCATCTCTTACAGTCCAAATGGAAAGAAATGCAAACATGATTCCCCAAGTGAGCCTCAAACCGCTCATATCTGCCCAATCAGAGACAAAAATTTCCACACTTATACCAGGAGCTCAAGGACCTTTGCCATCCTTAGAAGGGGCTCTTGAGAATTTCACACATAGGCTAGATGTGATAGAAACTCCCGAGTCTTCCAAAGGGACTCTTGTGCCTTCTTCACAAACACAAAGTGAACTAGAACCATCAACATTTTCGCCAGGGGTTTTGAAACATTCTCTATCTGTAAGGGGGCCACTAGGATTATCCCCCTCTATGGAAGAGCATCAAAGACATGTTCTTAAATCTGCTCTCCCACAGAAAGAAGATTAAATCATTCTCCTGCTATGAAAAGTGACCCTGAAGTTTCTCATTCTAGCAGAGGACTGAAAGATGGTCTCTCCAAACAATGGGTCCTCAGAAAGTCCCTATCTGATCAAGAATTATTCAAATATCCCCTACCAGCCAAAAGGGCCCTCCTGACTTGTCATCAGGTCCCAAACAGCCGAGATTCTGCCAAAATGCTTCCAGGGAACCAAACAAGCTCCATCGTTGTACAGTTTGCTGAGACCATACAACCCTCCATGCAGCCCTTGGGGGTGCCGGTACATTATGTATCTGTAGAAGAGGCTGTAAAGAATTCCCCAAATACACCAAAGATGCTAGTATTTCCAAAACCTGTACAGGATTCTCTGAGTATTACCCTATCACATAAAGGGATTGTAGGACAGGATACCGCTACAAAAAGAATTATAGCCACAGTCCCATCTTTAGAAAGGACTCGTGGTTGTGACACATCTACAAAAGATGTTCTAGGACATATTCCATCTGTACAGAAGGTTCTGGATCCAATCCAATGTGAACAAGGACGTGATTTGCACACACAAGTGTCTGTCGCATCCTGTACAGCTAAAGAAGAGAATTCCTTGGATTCTACCTGTGCACAAGAATCCATAGGACCTCCCCAAATTTCACAGGAGACTATGAGAACTACCCTATCTCCTCAAGAGGATCAGCCATCTTCCCCAAATACACAAGATGCTATAGACTCTTATCCACATGGACAAAGGGCCGTTCGTCCTTCTCCATGCCAACACATGTCTCCAGAATATCTTCCAAATGCCCAGAATGCTCTGGGTTCTACTTCATCTTCAAAAGGCCCCGTGGAACCTGTTTTGACCATCAAGTTGGCTAAGACACTTGATACTTCTAGACAGAAGTTGTTATCCCCTTCTCCAGCTGAAGAAAGTTTTCTTGGAATTTCCATGAGTAAACAAGTAGGGCTAGAAATCTCCCTACCTGACCAAGAGTCTCTTAGATCTCTCAAATATGTCCATGATGCTCTAGGAGAGGCCACATCTACAGAGGTATCTCTAGGCCCTTCCCCTCATTCTGAAGCCACAGTCAAGTCTTGCACAGGTACACAAGACACATTAAGACCTTCCCCATCTGTGCAGATGGGCATAGGATCTACCATATCTGAACAGTGCACTTTACAATTATGCAAGTCCCATTTTAGCAGAAGTTCTGGAGTCTCCTTTGTCAAAGTGTTGTTGAATGTAATATGATTATTAGGATGTTTGGACTCACATACAAGTAATGCTAGTCATCTTCCAGGACTGCTGTTAAGAACAGTAAGATTATACTATACATGTCATGTATTATTCCTTTTAGAATTAGACTATTCCTGACAAGTCTGAAATTTCTAAAACACTGTTTTACCTGTTTGCACAGTACATCTATGAACTGATTATTTAATTCATATATATATATATATATATATATATATATATATATATATAGTGTGTGTGTGTGTGTGTGTGTGTGTGTGTGTGTGTGTGTGTGTTTGTAGCAGTGGTGGCCCATGACTTAAATCCCAGCAACTGGGAGAAACAGAAGGATTTTTGAGTTCAAGACCAGCTTGGTCTACAGAGGGAGTTCTTGATCAGCCAGAGAAACCCAGTCTCTAAAAACTCAAACACCTAAAATCAAGAAACAAGATCATGTACTCTTTCCAATAGTATTTAATAAAGTGAATAGAACAGCAATGGCATGTGCTGTAAGATCGAGGATTGACAAATGGGACCTCATGAAACTGAAAAGCTTCTGCAAGGCAAAAGACACCATCAATAAGACATAAAGGTCACCAATAGATTGGGAAAGGATCTCTACATATCTTAAATCTGATAGGGGACTAATATCCAATATATATAAAGAACTCAAGAGGGTGGACTCCAGAAAATCAATGGACCTCATTAAAAATGGGGCTCAGAGCTAAACAAAGAATTCTCACCTGAGGAACACCGAATGGCTGAGAAACACCTATGTTGAATAGAATTATAGTTTTTTTTAAAGGAATTTATTATGAATCTTGCCTAGAGAGCAAGGCAAAAAAAATAATAATAGTGATTCAAATAGAGAAATTTGAAGTCACATAATTTTAGTAATATATAGCATAACCTGACACGAAAAACCCCTAGAGACCTTCTAGAAAGCTCTTAGATCAGATGTATAAATTCAACAAAATAATAGAATAGTCAGGATATAAGAACTAGTGGACAGCATCATTGGTTGAATTGGAAAAAGACTGAAGGAGGCTGACGTCACAGGCCCCTCCCATGACACGCACTTCCTGCCCTGGGCCTGAGTGACTGAAAAGCCTTGACCCCCTGGCCCCGCCCCCTGCAGCTCACTTCTTGCCCCTGGACCTCGCCTCTCTGGCCTCCATCAGAGGCTTCGTCAGTGACTTCAGGGCCCTGGGACTCCCCCTGCACCTGCTTGTCATATTTAAATAAAAAATATCCCATGAGTTCCTGAACAGAAGGGATTTTTATTTTTTTATTTTTATTTTATTTTTATGAGAGCCCATTGGGTCAAAGTGGTACATTTTATGACCTCGATCATCAATTTATGAGTCTTCAAATACTATAGCACTTTGTTTCACAAAATGATTTTATAATTTTTGGGGTCTTTTTAGGGTTCTTGAGGTTTTGATGAATTTTAGGGCAATTTTTAGGGGTTGTACCTCTACCTCCCAAAGTACTGGAATTATTCACATCAACATTTCTGGTTTTTTAGACTTAAGGTTTTTTCGTGTCTTTTTAGGGTTCTACAGATTTTTTATTATTAGTTTAGGTTGTTTAAGGCTTTTTAAAAAACATACCTAAACCACATGATCATCTCATTAGATGCTGAGAAAGCATTTGACAAAATCCAACACCCATTTATGATAAAAGCTGTTTATCAGGTTTAGTTTCTCTCTGGTGGAATTTTTTTATTGCTTCCGTTTGTTTCTTCTTAGATTAGCAGATTAAGATTGTGAAAATGGCTCTTTTGGAAATTCAGAGGTCTTTTGTATTTAAAGAACCCATATAATGGCAGAATCTCTCTGTCCCTGTCTCTGTATCTGTATCTGTCTCTCTGTCTAAGTCTCTGTCTTTCTGTCTCTCTGTCTTTCTGTGTCTCTCTGTGTCTCTGTGTCTCTGTCTCTCTGTCTCTCTGTCTCTCTGTCTCTCTGTCTCTCTGTCTATCTCTGTCTTTCTCTCTGACTATTTCTCTGTCTCTCAATCTCTCTGTCTCCCAATCTCTCTGTCTCTCTGTCTCTCTCTGCCACTCTCTGCCTCTCTCTGTCTCTGTCTGTCTCTGTCTCTGTCTCAGTCTCTCTCTGTCTCTCTCTGTCTCTCTCTGTATCTCTGTCTCTCTGTCTCTCTTTCTCTCTGTCTCTCTGTCTCTCTGTCTCTCTGTCTATCTGTCTCTCTGTCTCTCTCGTCTCTCTCTCTCTCTCTCTCTCTCTCTCTCTCTCTCTCTCTCTCTCTCTCTCTCTCTCTTTCTCTCAGGCTGCCTAAGAATCAATAGTTCTCTATTGCTTCAGTTCTGTGCTCACTGCCATGATGATTGACCAAAGTTCTGACATTGTATCCCATCGTCCAAATAAATGCTTTATTTTCTAATAATAGCCTTAACCATGGTGTCAATTCACTGCAATAGAACAGTGACTAAGACATGGTCAAGCCAATAAACAGTGTTTCCTGATATCACTTCAAGTTCCTATTTATGTCTTCCTAGGAGATTGTCTGTAACCTGTAAGCAACTAACCCTTTTATTCCCAAGTTATTTTTGATTGTGGTATTCTTTATGGTGAGAAAGAAGCAAACTAGAACAATTACCTGTCATATAGGTACATGAGTACATTTTACCTTTAAAATAAATGAAACGTCTATACATTATTGTGTGTGGTTATAGGATAAGTGACAGTGATACTATTAGACATTTTGCTTCTGTAAGAATTTGTCCCACTTACTGTTTCTATTGTTGTAAGGATACACCAGGTCCATAGAAGAAACTACATAGAAAAGGTTTTATTCAGTTTATACTTCTACATTGCTGTTTGTCACCAAAGAAGTTGGGACAGAACCTGAAAGAACACAGGATCATGGAGCCAGGAGCTCATGCATAGGCTATGGAGTGGTGATGCTTATTGACTTGCTCCTCAAATCTTGCTTTCGTAAAGAGCACAGGACTACCAATACAAGGATTTCACCATGCACAATGGACTGGCAGTCTCCCACCAATTAAGTAAATGCTTGGGAGTTAGATCATATGGAGGCATTTTCTCAACTGAGGCTCCTCCTCTTTAAAGAATTTAGATCTTATCAAGTTGCTATGAAACCAGTGTGGCAGTCTGAATGTATTTGGCCTATGAGGAGTAGTGGATTTGATGGAGTAGGTGTGTCCTTGATGGAGGAAACATATCATTCTGGGTCTTTAAATCTCTGTCCAGTGTGGAAGAGACTCTCCTCCTCGCTGCATGCAAAACAGAACTTTTCTCCTGGCTTCAATTGGATCAAGATGCATAACTCTCAGATTCCACTCCACCACCATGCCTGACAGGACACAACCCTGTTTCCTGCCTTGATGATGGTGGATTGAACCTCTGAACATGTAATGAAATGTTGAAAAGCCCTCATGAAATGTTGTCCCTTATGAAAGTCCTTGGTCATGGTGGCTTTTCAAATGAATGAAACCCTAACTAAGACAACCAGCTAGTACAGAAACGCTCCCAGATATCAAAATTAATCAACAATAGAGATTATTTTCAAGTCATGCAGCATACAAACTTATTCAAGAGAGAAAAACAGCAATGAATGAGTACATGATAAGCCTCCCTCAAAGAGACACTCTTAGAGTGCAGATTTGGACAAGGCAGACGCCCATGAAGCTCAGGGGCTCCTCAGGAGAAGTGACCTACCAAGTGGGCAACCTCAAAGCATTTAAAACCCATGACAAACAGCAGAGGAAAGATGTCAGCACAAATGCATTCGATACACCTTCTATGTTTTCTGAGAAGGAGGTCACAGACAAGTAAAAGACTGGAATTTCAAGGGCATAGATAGGTTGAAATAGCACACAGATATGTAGATAGTCATAAGTTTGGTGGAGAGCCAGGTGGAAGAGACCAGTGTGGGAGATTTTGATGGTCATCTGAGTCATTCATCACAGATATCCAAAAGATCACAGGATTCATCAGAGGCAAAGAGTGCTCAGGGAAGGAACACAGGATCTATTCAATACCTGAAATTACCTAACAGCATACTCATTTTATTTTCTGAATTCCTTATTTGAACTGATCATAAAAAAAATCATGGTGTTTATGATATTTTAGGGAGACTCATATATATATACTCTTAGATTTGGATTCACTATTTATTCTGGTAATATGTACTCTAAGAAACACACAAACACACACACACACACACACACACACACACACACACACACACACACACACACACCACATCCTTCTGTAATGACTGGCTGGATATTTGTTAAGAAACAAAAGAAGACAATGTGGATATGGCACAAGTTTGACTATGTAAATGAACTTTCTATTCTTCGTGAGTCTCCTGCTTCATTTTGTGAGAATTCCTTCTTTGAATTTATTTATCCCTCAGTGTCCTCTACTCCTTTGTGTGTCCATTGTTCTTTTTAAAGGTCACTATCAATTTGATCTTTCTTACCTTCATCGTGGTTTCTTTTCTGCATGTAAATAATGTATTTCTTAAAATAGATATCTTTATGGGATTAGAGAGATGACTCTAAATCCAGAAGACTAGATTTGGTTTCTTGAATTCATATCCAAGGGTCAAAATCACCATTAATGTCAGCTACAGGGGACCCAACAACTCATATCTCTGTGGTCACCTGCACTCACAAGCACATGTCCTACCCTCACACAGATAAGAAAAGATAAAAATATTAAAAAGAGAGACAAGTTTCACTAGACTTCATTATTCAAATGAAACCTGATACTCCCTAATTGCTGAATCTGTTTGGATCATTTTTATGGGTTACTCCTTATGTTCCAAGGCCAAATTCCTTTTATGTGTCACTCTTTCACCAACTTTGTTTCTTCCTCAAACTTCATACCAGATATTCTACTGATGTTATATCCTTCTCCCCTACTTAATAAACATCCTTCTTTTGCTGCGATCCCTGCTCCACCACATCCCATCTCCAATTCCAGTCCTCCATACAGAGCAGAGATACTAAGTCCTATTAATTTTACCATGTGTGATATCAGATGTATGTACTGTTCTTCCACCATAGCCCATCTCTTCCACCAAAGTCTTCACTCACAGCATGTCATATCACACGTTTTAAATTTTAGAGCAAAACAAATTTTATTGGCAATCATACTGGGTTTGTCAAAGACACTTAAGTAGACAACACAGGAAAACAAACATTTTTTTTTCCTATTCTACAAGTTTATGGGCCTGTACTTTTGTGATTTTTTTCACCTTAAGGAGTCTTTGACACCAGATTATAGACATAGATCTGGAGATCACCATGAAACTTGATAAAGTACACAGAAGGATTGGCAAGAATTTGGTAAACAACCTTTCCAAGATTTTTGGAACCATCCTCTCTGGTGTATTGCACCCAGTTTCCTATTAAGAAGTCACTGTTATCATGTGATGTCAACTCAGCATGAGGAGTCTCTGGAATGATGTCAAGGTTACCTTCATCGTAGTCATCCAGGAGCTGATAAATGTAGAGGACCGGATCCTTCTTGTAGCTAATGTAAAACCAGTCCTTCATGACTGGCACCTGGGCTAGCACCATCCCATTCCAATTTCCTCAGAGCCATGCTTTCCCTCAAATTTGTGTTGCACCGCTCTGCCAACCAGGCTTCTGGCGAGGTGGGCATCCCTTATCTGAGGAAATACTAAGTTGTGAGGCAAGACCTTAAGATTTAAAATCCTCTCATCACTGTGGAGCTCCTGTCCATAGATGCTGTCAATACCGTCATACTTCAGCAAATAAAGAGATGGGTTTGTTGGCAGTTGATCTAGAACTATGGCCTTCCAATGGCTGACAGGTTCATTACCTTCCTTCCAACTGTGAGAAATTCTGCAGCCGACAATAATTCTCAGGGCCTGGGATGAAGGCATCCTCCTCCTCTTCTTTTTGAGGGATGTCATGCTCAGCCTCTTCAGAGGTATTGTCTTCTAAATGGTTGTAGAACTGGTGTAGTAGCCACAGCAACCCTGGTCCACTGTCTTGTGACTAACATTCTTTGTTCAATCATCATATTTGGCCATTATCTGGGTTTGAAGATCTTGCCTGTTTAAACCAGAAACAATGCTGTTGCCTCTGTCATAAATATGACATCTTAAAGGGCAATGGGTGTGGGGTGCGAGAGAATGCTGGACCAATGCTCTTCTTTAAGAGAACTTCTGGGTAGGTGAAGAAGGCTATGCTAGTCAGGTGTGTGCTTCCAATGTCAATTTTATCAAAATAAGAAGTTCATAAGCCATTATGGTGCATGCATTTATTCCCAGCACTCAGGAGGCAGGGTCTGGCATTTTTCTGAGTTAGAGGCCAACCTGGTCTACAAAGTTAGATCCAGGGCAGCCAGTGATATACAGAGTATTCCTGTTTCAAAAAGAACAAAAACAACAAAACAAAACAAACAAACAAACAAAACAAAGAACAAAATAACAAAAAATGAACAAAGAAAACAAACGAATAAAAAGAGAATTTAATAGAAAATGGTCGTGACCTAAGTCTTTAATTCCAGATTTCAAGGGTCAGTGGGAGGCTGACCTTTGTGACATCAAGGCTAGCCTGGTCTGACAGCCATAGCTACACACAGAGAAACTCAAAATAAAATTAAACAAACAAATAAACCAACGAACAAGAAATTCCAGGAAATGAACATAGGGAAATTAACAAGTAATTCTCTAGAGTTCAGAATAACATACTCAGATAAAAATTTCTTCAGCCCTGAGCTAAATTTCCTCTGCTGAGGAAACTTTCCTTAAATGGGTAGGTCAGTGTGGAAGTTGGTATGTCTGTTGCCCTCAAGGATGAAGCAGAATAGAATTAAAAAATGAGCCAGAGTTGTCACCATACCTCTCTTGTATTTGCATGTTCTGAGCTAGGTGGCTACTTTCACAAATATCTACCTAGGGACAGAGCACACAACTGGCCTTCTGTATTGTGTCTCCGGACCCAGTCCCAGGCATATTATTGAAGCCATTGCATCTCCAACTTCAACAAGATCTCATCAAGTCCATGCCATATCAGCCATTTAGAAGTAATATCTTCTAAAATGCACATGGACAAAGGGGAGTTTTGGTATATTAGTGGAATCCTGAAGGAGATATTGTTAGCAAGGTTAATAAACTCAGGAGATCAAATAACCTAAACCATCCACCCTCCTAGATCCCAAACATGGGAGAAATTAGAATGTACAGTTACTCACTGTAGGAGGGAAACATATAGCCTTAAGGAGCCATGAGAGTCCAAGATACTCCATAAATATACATACCCCAAACAAATGTCCTAGTTTTCAAGATTCTGTCTTCTGAACCAGCCCAGGCACCAAAAGCCTCTGGAACAACTTTATGGGTCAGGAGGTGACCTGGCTTTCACACACCACTGTGAAGATACTGAAGCCAGCTTCAAGGAATTCTAGTGTCTCCAAGTGGAATAGATGTACAAACTCTGACCAGTGCTCTGTGACATCACCCTATCTCAGCTTACATCATAGAACCTCTATCAGGCTGGTTCCTTCTGGAGTTACACTCAGAAACATTGAGCATCTAGAATTTACATTTTCATATGGCCTCCTAGAAATCCAAAATAAATCCCTACAAAAATGGCCTGATAACCTGATTCACATTCTGCCCAAGTAGATTCACTCTTGTATCATTTTTATTGTGTATTTGCTTGTTTGTTTGTTTGGTTATTCGGGTTTTTTTTTGGGGGGGTTGTTTTTATTTTCCTTCTGTGAAAGTCTTCAGTGTCTGACACAACAGCATTCTTGGTGGTTATTTTCCCTGTAACAATCTTCCCCTTGGTTATCTTTAAGCTGTTCTTGGAATCAGAAATATTGCCAGACTCTTGAGGCAACACACTGGATAGCACACTATTCATTTTATCAAAACCCACAGTTAGAGGAAGACAATTTTTTATTCAAAGAAAGCTGGAGTTTGACAGGATTGAATACCTTGTATTGAAGCCAATGGCAATCATGAATTATGGATTCTTTGCAAAGTGCAAGGAAATCATAGTCCTTGGGCCTGCTTACAAATTTGAGATAAACTTAAAACAACCGGATATCTAACAGTCACATTTTAAAGCTCTTTAAAATTTACCACCATTTCTGGTTACAAGGAATTTCATAGATTGAATGCAGTAAAACAGGATGAAATAGTTAATGTAATTTTACTTTTGAAATATGAGTTGACAGAATACTGGACACAGGTAAGTATGGAATTTACTTACAATTTAGAGGGCACTTTAATTGTTCATGCCACATAGATCTTCAGTTCTTCAAAAAAAAAAATCTTTTTCAGACTCCTCCACTGTCCCCACCACACTGTACATCCTCTTCATAGTGGAAGACACTAACTAATTAGTTAGACTCTTCCAGGTCAGCCATCAACAAAAGATCATTCCTTACAGATGTGGCCATATGTCAGTGTGATGGAGGCAGTCTTCATCTGAGGTACTATATTCCCAGTTTGATTTTTGTTCCAATAATAATCTAAGAAGGACCACTAAACATCCATAATATCAATGTTGATTGTTATACTGTGTGAAATAGACAAGCTATGGAGGAAATATAGATGTCAACCACACGATGAATTTCTTAAAATGAGAGTGAGAGTGAGAGAGAGAGAGAGACAGAGACAGAGACAGAGAAAGAGAGAGAGACAGAGAGACAGAGAGAGACAGAGACAGAGAGAGTGTGAGAAAGAGACAGAGACAGAGACAGAGAGACAGAGAGACAGAGAGACAGAGAGACAGAGAGACAGAGAGACAGAGAGACAGAGAGATAGAGAGAGAGACAGAGGTATTTCTCATCTAAGTTTACTAGTGAAGGGTTTTGTTTTCAGAAAGAATAGATGGGAATTATGTTAGGTGAGACAAGCCAAACTCAAAATGACAATTGTCAAATTATAATTTTAATAAGGCACATTAAATAAAAGGAGATATTTTGAAAGAGTATGGGCAGCAGCAGGTAGGCTGAGCAGGTAGAAATTGAGAATAATGGGGAGGATGAAGATGGTTAAAGGACAGTATAAACCTGTGAAAAGAGTCACAACAAAGTCCAGTGACTTGTACACTTAAAGCACATTGGTATTAAGTAGAAGATTCTAAATGATGGTTTGATTAAATTGGGAATTTTAGCTTCAAGATACTATAAAATTTATTTTTATGTTTCTACTCTCATGTGGATATTGCATTTTGGGCTAGATATGGTTGACAGGATATGGCAAGGTGTTTACATCTTTGTATAACATTATTCACCCTAAACACATGTCACTCAGTGGGCTGCCATGCTTTCATAGGGAAGGAAGTAGCTAGAGATTTTAAGTGTACATGAGGTAGAAAGAAAAATGCCCACACATGACTATAGATTTTCAAATATTCACCTTCATATGTTGTTGAATGTGTTTCCTCAAATGTAATTTTCTGTAGACTAATCCTCAGGTTTTAATATATTAGGAAAAATTGGACTGGGTCAGGAGGGATAGGACCTACAAATAAAAATCAATGAATAATGCTGTCATAGAAAAGGTTTAATTATGACAGGGAATTTGGTTCCCTCTTTTGTCTTTCTAGCCCATTGGATCCCTTCTGTGATTTCAACATCTCACTAGAATATCTTTATCTACTGATAGTGTCTTCTTCTTGAATTTCCTGACTCCTGAAAAGAAGTCATGCAAAATAGGCTTTATTATATACTAGAAATCAGTGTCATTCTTTTTGTCAATACAACATGTATGATTATGTCTCAGAATCATGATCAACTGAGCCATAGGGGAAAATAATTAGGCTATTTGTGCTGACTAAAGACGAGATGAGTTCTGTGTTTTCATGCATTCTCTTCATGAAAGAAAGCTGCATAGTGGGTGAGAATAGATCAGAGAGGTACAGCCCAGGAGGGACTCAGCCATCTGCTGTTGGCCTTGGAGATATAAAGGGATACTACATAAGGGATCCCTAGGAAGTGTGCCAGCCACTGCTTTTAGCTAGTGGAACCATTTTTAGAATTACCATTTTCTAGATTTTAAGAGATAACTGGATTACTTTAATTTACTAAGTACCGCCATTTGATACATCAGTGATCATCAACAAGCTGTACAGGTGTGGAAAGAAGGTTGGGGACTCAGAAGAAGCCTGTTCTTGAAAAACCGTCTGTGATCAAGGGTAGGAGACATCTGCCCAGCAACACTAGATAAACAATATACATTGGTAATGGTACCCCCATCGTGTCCAGACTAATGGTTTTCAAACCATGGGTTGAGACTCTTCTCAGTGCTCAAACAACCCTGATGCAAGTGTCCCATATCATATATCTTGTTTATAAGATATATACATTACAATCAATGACTATAACAAAATTATTGTTTGAATTTGCAATGAGATAACATTACGATTTGGGAGCTGTGTTTTAAAGGGCCACAATATTGGGAAAATTGAGTACCACTAGTCCTGACTCTTCAAAAGCATGTGATTCAGGATCATCTGGAGGAATAATCCCCCTTATTCAATCTGATACTCCCGGAATACATCACCCAAAATTGTGAAAGTTAAACAGCTGCCTTACCATAGTTTATAAGCAGGGCATGCTGTCATCTTAGGTTTCATGTAATTTTTTTTTTTTTTTTTTTTTTTTTAGAATTTTAGAGTTTTTTGTTTGTTTGTTTGTTTGTTTGATTTTGTTTTTTTTTTTTGTTTTTTGTTTTTTGTTTTTGTTTTTTTTTTTCTAGAACTTTAGCATTCTCTTTAGAGTTTCAGGTTTTTATTTAGGGCTTTAAAGTTTTGTAGGTATGTTTTACATCGTTTAAGGGTTTTTTTGGATTTCAGTGTTTTGATGGGTTTTTAGCTTTTTCTTTTTAAAGGATTTTTTTTTATGGTTTTAGTGTTTTTTGTGTCTTTTTAGTGTTCTTCAGTTTTTAAGAATTATAGGAATTTTCGTTGTGATTTAGAATTTTTTTGAAGACTTTTTTTAAAAAAGAAATTTCATGGTGTTTTCTTGTTTGTATATGTTTTTTAAAGAATTTTATGGTGTTTTTAAATTTTTGGGATTTTTTTGGAGCCTTAGGTTTTTTTCTTATAGGTTTACATTTTTTTTTAGGGTTCTTGAGGTTTTGTAGAATTTTAGGTCTCTTTTAGGTTTTTAGAATGTTTTAGGATTTTTTTAAGAGTTCTTGTTTTGTTTTGTTTTTATGTTTTATGTGTTTTTTTTGTTGTTGTTGTATTTTTGTTTGTTTGTTGTTTTTTCTTTTTTTTACAGCTTTAAGTTATTTGAGGGATTTTTGTTTTTTGTTTTAGGGTCTTTGTAGGGTTCTTGGGTTTATTTTGTTATTATAGATTTTTTTTTTTTTTTGAATTTAGGATTCGTTTTAGGATTTCAGTTTTTATATTTAGGGTATTAGGATTTTATACGTTTTTTAAAGTGTGTTTCAGGGATTTGGGAGATTCATGGTTTTGATGTATTTTAAGTGCTTTTAAAATATTTTAGGAGTTTTTTTTAGGATTTTAGCGTTTTTTGGGGGGTCTTTTTATCATTCTTGAGTTTTAAGAAAGAATTTTGGATTTTTGGTGATTTTTTTTAAAGCTTCATTTTTGTTTTTGTTTTTGTCTTTGTTTTTGTTTTTAATTTTATGGTTTTTAGGGATATTTCAGGTTTTTTAAAAAAGATTTAAATGTTTTTTTTTTTTTTTGGTTTACTACTTTAATTTTTTTTTTAGGATTTCAGGGTTTTATTTATTTATTTATTTTTTTGATTTTTAAATAATTTTAGGGTTTGGGGAGATTATGGTCTGATTTTTTTTAATAGTTATTTTTAGGCTTTTTTTTAGGCTTTTATAATTTTTTTCACGGTTTAATTTTTTAGTTTTTTTCTGATTTTAGGGATTTTTATGTGTATTTTAAAAATGGGTTTAATTTTTAATTTTTTAGCTTTATAAGGATTAGGTATTTTTTTAGGATTTTCATAAAAATCTTTAGGGTTATTTTGGGGTTTTTGGGGTCTTATGTAATTTTGAAGATTGTTTTTCAATTTCTAGATTTTTTTTTTTAGAAGTTTAAAGTTGCTTTGTTTGTGTGTTTGTTTGTTTTATTGTGTTTCATGGTTTATTTTACAGCCTTAGGGTGTTAGGTTTTATATTGTTATTTAAGATTTTTGGGTGTCTGTCTGTGTGTGTGTATTAGGGTTTTTTTTTTGTATTTTAGGGATTTTTGGGGGGTTAGGTTTTTCTGAATTAAAGAATTATTTTAAGAATCAGTGTTTTTTAGCATTATAGGTATTTAGGTTTCTTTTTTTTAAAGATTTCAAGATTTGGGGGGTAAATTCAGGGTTTTTTGAAAAAATTTTTAAGGAATTTTTTTTAGGGTTCTAGAATTTTTTTTTTTAGAAATTTAGGGTTTTTCAGGGTTGTAATGATGTGTTTTTGTTTTGTGTTTCTCTTGTTTTTGTCGTTTTTTTTTTTTATTTTAGGGATTAGGGTTTCCTGGTTTATTTTAGGCTTTAATGTACATTGTAATGTTTTATATATATATATATATATATATATATATATATATATATATATATATATATATATATATATATGTTTATTTAAAGGTTATAGATTATTGTTTTTGAGTATTGGTTTTGAGTTTCTGGTTCCGAAGTTTTTATTTTATTTATTTATTTATTTATTTATTTATTTATTTTAATTTTTTTATTTTTTTTAGAAATGTAGGTTTTTTTTCTTCAGGGATTAGGGTTTACTGGTTTATTTTAGGGTTTTACGTTCATTGTAATGTTTATATATGTATATATATATATATAAAACATAAATATGTGTTTATTTGAAGGTTATAGTGTTTTGTTTTTGAGTAATGTCTTTGGGTTTTTGGGTCCTAAGTTTTTATTTTATTTTATTATTATTTTTTTTTTAGAAATTTAGGGTATTTTTTTTTTTTTTAGTGTTTTAAAGACTCCTGCAATTTTTTGTTTTTGTTTTTGTTTTTGTTTTTGTTTGTTTGTTTGTTTGTTTGTTTTTGTAGGACTTTGTTTTTAGGACTTTAAAAAAATAGGGTTTTTTAATGTTTTTCAATTTTTAAAAAAGGCTTTAGGATTATTTTTAGGGTTTTGCGGATTTTTTAGAGTTTCAGGTTTTTTTCTTTTAGAGTTTTAGGGTGTTTTTAGATTTTTGAAAGTTTTAAAAAAAGGAATTTAGGGTTTTTTGGCTTCTTTTAGGGTGTTTCTTTGTTCTTTGTTAAATTCCCCCTCGACCCCTTCCTATTCCCCGGGATGTATGCTTTAAAAACAGACACATCAGCCTAATAAATGGAGACTTAATAGGACCCTCTGCTTGGTTTCTAGCTTTTCTTCCCCTTCCAATTCCATTTCCTCCCAGGTTTACAGTACCACTCGCACCCATGAATAACTGAAACCTATGGGACTGGATAAGGGGCACCCAATGTGAGGGCGAGTTTTGGATCATATTTCCTTCCAGTGGAGGTTCCAGAGAAGTTTGTCCTGACCCCAAGAATTTAGAAGTAGTGAAGGACCCCTTCCACTGCTCATAGAAGAGAGAAAAGTCCTTGGTGAGTTGATTCATCTCCACTCCAGGAACTGGGAAACAAACTATCAAAGGAAGCAGCCTTTATAATTTGCTTAAAGACAGCTCTCATGGAAAGAGGAGTTAGAGTTAAAAAGTAGATTTGATAATTTTTTTTTTTTGTTTTCATAGACCAGGCTTGTCCAGGTTTATTATAGTTGGAGCAGAGATACATTGTAAGATATGGAGAAGAGTAGGTAGAGAACTAAATGAAATTTTGGCAAAGCAGGGCCGTGATGCGATGCTGTCCCTGAGAATTTATTTACTTATTGGAGTTTATTCCGTGATTTGGTATAAAATGCAGCTGATGATCCAGAGAAACAGCACCTTTTGTCAGTAGCAGAATATTGCCTCTATCACTTGTCTCGGGAAGCTTTAGAGGGCACCATCCCAAATACAAAACCTCCAAAAGCTGCAGACAGGGCTGAAGTCCCACAGGCTGCTCTTTATCCACATGTCCAGGTAACCACTTTGTCTGAGCAGCCCGCCCTGGGCAATCCACCACTGATCAATCCAGTCTTTAAAACATATTTGGCTTAAAGCCCTTTAATTTCAGAGTACTCAGACACTTTAGAAAAAGAGGTAGTTCGCCCATTAAACCTGAGCTGCTCTCTTGCTTCAGCCCCTCCCTGCAGGGCCCCTTCCTATCTGCTGCCTATTAGTGCTTCTGAACCATGGTGTCAGGTTTAAAGCTTTCTATTCTCATTGCTGCTAAGGATAAGCTGGTGTCTCAGGTAGCAGGATTACAAGAAGTACTAAAACTACAGCAGCAGTATGCTCGCCTTTCTATAGATCTAGCTTCACTCTAAAATTGCTTAAAACAGACTATCCTTGTTCCTCCTCCAGCCGTAGTCGCAGGAGGCATAAAAAAGAAAGCTCAGTGAGCCATAAAAACCAAAACATTGGCTTTCCTTGTAATCACTCACTCCAAGAGAACTGCTAGCTGTGACCTGCCCACTTCTATGGCGGAGGAGCAGCCCCCAGCCACCCGTGCCAAATCTCCTTCTGCAGAAATGAGGCCTTTAGAAGTGCCCCATTCCGATTTCTCTGTAGACACTAACAGCGAGGGTGGAGAAGATTATGAGAGTGATAATGAAGTAGAAATCAAGAAGAAGAATTAACGGTCCCTATTCAACAGACAGAGTTTTGTAGACTAAGTTTTAAAGACATAAAAGAGCATAACTCTGCGGTTAGAACTTATGGTCCATCTCCTCCTTATATGCTTTCGCTCCTAGAAGCCCTCCCAGTAGTGAATGGGTCAAAGATTTTTAAACTGTGTTAACTGGAGGATAGTTTTTCTCATGGAGGATTGTTTTCCTCAATAGGTTCCAGACCATTGCAGTAGCTAATCAGAAAAACCCTCCAGTGCCTGGACTGACTGGACCTTGGAAAAGCTTTCTGGTCAAGAAAAATATTTGGCTAAGGCCAGGCAGAAATTGCCCAGTGGGTCTCTTGGCTCAAACTGCTAACACAGCCTTGGGAACTTGGCATGCTATTCCTAGGAAAGGTTCCATTATTTCCCCTTTAACTAAAATAATTCAAGGAACCCAAGAAGACTTTAGTGAATGTGTTAGTCATTTGCTTGAGGCTGCAAAAAGGACCTTAGGTCATGAGGATGTGAAAGAACCTAGTGGGGAAACCTCCACTCAACTCCTGATTCGGCGTGCACCCAAGAATCATGAATAGAACACAACACCTTGATGTAACAACAGTAGGTATTTTAATGGCGGAGCTCTGGGTCGAAATGCATCTCACACAGGAGACAGTGGATTTGACCACGAGGCTTGGAAGCTAGGGGTTTTTATAGAAAAGGAGTGGGGCTGGGGGAGGAATTGTCACGGTTTCACATGATTGGTCCTTTTAAACATCAGCAGCCTGAGGTCAGAGGGGTGGGAGATAGGGAGGCGATGGGCCTGCCCGGGCATGTCCTGGTCTGTTCTGCTATGTTCTCATGCCCAGGTTTCAAAGCTCACAAACAACTCTTTGGGCTATTTGACATACATTACATGAATCACAGGTCTCAAGTTTTATTTCCTTTCATTCCCCTCTTCTTCTGTTTAGACTAATTCTAATCATAGAATTTTAGAGATTGGTGTCCCCTAACTCTTCATTTACCTGAACTATAGGTTGATATTGTCTCTGAAGACCATGAGTTTTACTTTATCAATTCTACTCTGGATGAAAGCCATTCCTCTATTTATTATACAGGGGCCGAAAACTAAAGCTAAGCATATCATAAGGATTGGTCCAGCTACAGCGGAAATCAAAGAAGTTATCCAAGATGGTTGTAATTCAAACCACGTCTCAAACCACCCACAATGAGCATCCCATTCCTGTTTCCTTCGCTCTAATCTTTCTCTCAGTTTCTGCATAGAGTCTCTAACTATTCCTGTATGATCTGAATAGAAGCAGCACTCTTCTTTAAGGGCAGCACACAGTCCTCCTTCTTTTAGGAACAACAAATCAAGACCTCTCCTGCTCTGCAAAACTACCTCAGACAGGGAGGTCAAAGATTTTTCTAAAGCATCAATGGACTTCTCTATTGCTGTTAGGTCTTCATTGACAGCATCCCTCAAAACTGAATTCCCTGTCTTCCTTCTATCAAAGCTGACACTTCTGTTCCCACTCCTACTGCCATACCTATTCCCATGAATGCAGCCAGGGTTAAAGTATTTCGTTCTTGTTGCGACCGCCATACAGCATAGCTTTCTTCTAAACTGGATGCAGGGTGATAATATATGCGGGGTAACAGCTGGATCATGACACAAAAATCATGAGTTGAATTAAAAACCTTAGTTGATACACAGGGAGTAAGTCCTGTATTGCAAGCCCACCATCCAACTGGGCAAGATACAAGATAGTAATTAGCTTCCGTTCTGGACACGGACTGAATTTGTCCTCATAGGTGTTTGTGAGTGGAAGGTGGGGTGCCTATAGAGAGACCTGGACTCCTCACAGATACATCAGTCAGCGTCAGTTTTTGTCCTGTTCCCCAAGAGCAGGAAGTATGGCTGCCCGGTTCTGTTGAAATCTCCATTGAAGGCAATTTCTTCATAATAAGGCGGACCCGAGGACAGGCATAGCCAGCAGTCCTCAGTAGCCCTTGGATCAGTTCTATTAATGGCATAAAAGGCTCCTCTCACTAGGTTAAACATCGTCTGTCTTGTTGAAGGAATCTCAGGGGTAATAGTTAGAGGTACCTGAAGAGTGGGAGGTTGGGTGATAGCGGCCATACTAAGGGGGTCCGCAATCACTGGATTATGCTGAGTAATAGTATGGGTGAAGGGTGTGGACTTGTTTGGGGGGCCTAAAGGATTGTAGGGGGTCTCTATTTTTAATCTGATAGTGAACAATAATCCCTCATCATATCTTTCCTTGTAAATCCTAAGACCCCAGGTATTCCCTTTTGTCCATCCCAGAACTCTTTTCCCTGGTTCAGTAAAGGTGACGCAGCGCGGATGGCACCAGTCAGTACACTCATCTAGGTCAAATCCTACAGGTACATAAGACGCTAGGGAATAGTTGGCTGTTACTCTCATATAGTCCCAGCTTGAGGAGGGCTTCCAGTGGGCTGTACCTGAAGTCTCGCAACCCCAGCTCTTGCAAAAGAAGTCAGCCTTACCTCCGCATGTTGGATTATGGGATTGACTTCAGTGGAGCCCGGGACAGACATAGAAGGGATGGGTTCGAAACATACTTCTATCCCTTTGGTTAGAGCAACCACCCCATGGGTGTCTCGAATGTTTTTCTACGTACGGACAGGGTGTTAAAGGTGCCCTCTGAATGTCAGAGTACCCCTCCAAGTCCCATCCAGGAGGGGTTCCTATAGCCAACTTACAGATGTCGGGAAAGAATCAGGCCACCAAGTCCACAGAGGGTGTACCTTGGCGATTGTCCATACAGACCTACCCCCCTCATTGAGTACCTCCCACGTTTGTTGAACAGGACTGTGGGGGTTGAAATCCTTTGGGATCGCTCCTACGAAGCAGGCACAACTTAAAAGGGTTAGAAGTCTTCTCCAAAGTCCACTCATCATGGCTGACTCCAGGGGGTGCTCTCTTGACGTGGGATGCATGGACCCAAGTGGGGATTCCTTCCACTTTGACCACGGTGGGCGTTGTCAGTAGCACCAAGTAGGGTCCCTTGCACCTCGGTTCTAGGTTTCCCGCTTGGTGTCTCCTCACCAGGACTGCGTCTCCTACTTCAAACTGGTGAGGAGCCTGTGTGTAACCAGCAACATAGGTTTCTTTTAGCTGTTCCCAGACCCCTTTCCTTACTATTTCGAGAGCTTATAATCGAGCCAAAAGACTAGAAGAAGGAGAGAAAGACACATCCGGGCGATTCCTATCCCCTACAGTCATAAAAATGGGTATGGGGATACATTAACTCAAATGGAGTTAGGTCAAGGGGTCCAGGTGTATTCTGAACCCTGAACAAGGCATAAGGGAGAACGGCTGTCCAATCACTTCTGCTGGATTCTAAGGTATTTTAGTCAGAGTCTCCTTTAGTGTTCTGTTCATCCTCTCTTCCTGTCCTGAACTATGGGGTCTGTATGCACAATGTAATTTCCAATTTGTCCTCAGTTGCCTGGCCAATCCCTGACTTACCAGGGAGACGAAGGCAAGTCCATTGTCTAACCCCATTACCTTAGGTATCCCAAAGCGGGGAAGGATTTCTTCAAGTATCTTCTTGACCACTACATTAGCCATTTCTTTCATGGTGGGGAACGCTTTGACTCATCCCGAGAAAGTGTCTATAAAAACTATGAGATATTTATTTCCATACCTAGCTGGTTTCACCTAAGTGAATCCCAGTAGGCTCCAGGCCTGTCTCCTCACAGTTGTTTTCCTTCATGGAGACTGCTAGACTCAGCATTGGTAAGTGCACAAGCAAAGCAGTTTTTTATTATCTCCTCTACAATTCTCTTTAATCCAGGAATGTAATAGGGGGACTTACTAACCAATTTTAGTATTTTTTTAGTTCCTAAATGAGTCAGATGATGTATGTTAGCTATGTAATCTCACCCCTCTTCTTCTGTGAGGGTTCATTTATTTATTTCCTCAGCAGCAGGCTGTTGGGTTCTCATCACCAGAGTCATTGGCCCTTGGGCTGCTTTTTTAGCTTCTTGGTCTGCCGTTTGATTTCCCTTTTCAACGGGCCCAGTTTCCTTCTGGTGTCCTGGGCAATGGATAATTGCCACCCAACGGGGCAGATGAACAGCTTCTAATAAGCTGAGAATTTCTTCTTTATTTTTGATATCTTTGCCAGCAGACGTCAGCAGTCCACGGTGTTGGTATATTGCTCCGTGACTATGAGCCATGGCAAAAGCATACCAGCTGTCGGTATAGACATTAAGAGTCCTTCCTTCTGCCACCTTAAGGCCTGAATTAGTGCAATTAGTTCCCCTTTTTGAGCTGATGTACCCTCCGGCAGGCTGCTGGCCCATATGACAGACTTTCCATCCACTACTGCTGCCCCAGCCCTCTGCTTACCTTCTACCACAAAGCTGCTTCCGTCCGTGAACCAAGTCATCGCCCCTGGCCAAGGTTGGTCTGTGAGGTCTGGCCAGATTCCAGTCTCTTCTGCAATTATTTCTTCACACTTATGTGCAAGGGTCTCATGAGCCTCAGGTAGTAAGGAGGCAGTGTTGAGAATGGCTGGGGGTGCGAAACTTACTCGCTCTGTCAGCAATAGGCTCTGGTAAAGCGTCATTCGGGCATTGGTCATCCAGCGGTCTGGTGGTTGCCTGATGATGCTCTCAAGAGAGTTTGGGGCCACTATGGTAACATTCTGGCCCATAGTAAGTTTGTCAGCATCTCTTAATAGCACAGCCGTGACTGATATCGCTCGCAGGCAGAAGGGCCATCCACTGGCCACAGAGTCCAGTTTCTTTGATAAGTAGGCTACCAGGCACTTCCATGGTCCCAAAACCGGGGTAAGGACTCCCCTTGCCACTCCATTTCTTTCATCAATGTATAGGGTGAAAGGTTTGTTTAAATCTGGCAGGGCCAATGCCAGAGCCTGCAGCAGTGCCTTTTTGAGCGTTTCAAAGGCTAGCTGATGTTCTGTGGTCCAGGTGAATTCCCCTTTCTCTTTGGTTAGTGGATACAAGGGAGCTGCCAGTGAGGCAAATCCGGAATTCAGAGTCTGCAAAACCTGGCAGTCCCCAGGAACTCTCTTTCCTGGCGAGCAGTGGTTGGGGCCGGGATCTGCATAACAGCTTGTTTTCTGGCTTCTGTGAGCCACCGTTGTCCATCTCTCAGGACATATCCTAGGTAGATCACTTCTATCTAGCATAACTGAGCCTTTTTAGCAGAGGCCCGATAGCCCATCTTACCTAACTCGCCCAGGAGGTTATGGGTCCCAATTTCACAGTCCTCGTGTGTTTCTGCACCTAGGAGCAGGTCATCAACATATTGCAGAAGAGTCACCTGTGGGCTATAGGCTCAGAAAAGAGCAAGATCTCGGTGTAGGGCTTCATCGAACAAAGTGGGCGAGTTCTTGAATCCCTGAGTCAGCCTCGTCCATGTGAGCTGTCGTTCTTGTCCACTCTCGGAGTCTCGCCATTCGAAAGCGAACAAGGGCTGGTTGTTGGTGTGTAACCTCAAACAGACAAAAGCATCTTTAAGATCCAGGACTGTGTACCATGTCCGACCAGGTGGCAAGGTGCTGAGGAGGTTATATGGATTTGGCACCGTGGGGTGTATGTCCTGAACTCTCTTATTGACTTCTCTAAGGTCCTGGACTGGACGGTAGTCACTGGTCCCTGTTTTTTTTTACTGGAAGTAGAGGAGTGTTCCAAGGGGATTTGCATGGGACCAAAATGCCTTGTTGCAGCAGTTTGTTGATTTGGGGGCGTATACCCTCTTGAGCTTCTCTGAACATGGGATATTGTCGGACCCCTATAGGGGTGGCCCTGGACTTAATTCCAATCACCATGTGGGGAACCAGTTTTGCCATCCCCACTCCTCCCGTCTCTGCCCACGCCTGAGGGTATCGATTCAACCAGTCCTGTAATCCCTCATGTGGCTTTACTTTATTTTGGTAAAGTCGATATTCCTCTCCTAGTTGTAAAGACAGCTCTAGAGTCTGGGGCACTTTTATTCCCCAGAAAACCACCGGTCAATGAGAGGTGAAAGTTATTTGTGCTTTTAACTTGGTTAGTAAGTCTCTCCCCAATAAAGGCATAGGACACTCTGGAATGACTAGAAACGAGTGAGTTACTGGATTTCGTCCTATGTCTACTACTCGGGATCTGGTCCATGGATACATTTTTTGTCCCATGGCCCCGATCACCAAG
Organism: Mus caroli; assembly: GCF_978045245.1. Classification (NCBI taxonomy): domain Eukaryota; kingdom Metazoa; phylum Chordata; class Mammalia; order Rodentia; family Muridae; genus Mus; species Mus caroli. The sequence continues at coordinate 2,316,963 of NW_028227277.1, read as the reverse complement.
GTTTTTTCATTTTTCTTCTCTTTTCCTAGAGGTGTTTTGAGTACTGAAAATTTGGCTCCCATGTCGACTAGAAAGTCCGCGGTGGTCCCCTCTACTTCTAAGGTTACCCTAGGCTCGGGGAGGGGGTCTGTGCCCCTTTCCCCCTAGTCTTCACCTTCTCCAAGAGACAGCACCTTTACCTCTTGTTTTTTTTTTTTTTTTGTTTTTTGTTTTTTGTTTTTTGTTTTTGTTTTTGTTTTTTTTTTTTTTTCCGGACAGTTGCTCTTCCAGTGGCCCATTTCCTTGCAATATGTGCATTGGTTCCTCTCCAGGAGCTTCCCGCCTTCTCGGGGTCTCCTTGGTCCCTGCTGTCTTTTGTCTCCCAGGTTTCCTGACAGTCTACCTCTTCTTCCATTATCTCTTTCTCCTACTGCGGCCAGAATCCTAGTCAAAACCTTTTCTTGCATCCTGTCTCTCCTATCCTCATCCTCTCTTTTCTCTCTCTCTAACTTTTCATCTTCTGTTTCTTTCCTATGATACACTTTCTCTGCCTCTCTAACTACATCCCTTATGGTGTAATCCTGCAAGCTCTCAATTCGCTGTAACTGCTTCGTAATGTCAGGAGCCGACTGGCCAATGAAGGCCATAATTACTGAGGCCCTTTTACTCTCAGACGTGGGGTCGAATGGGGTATATCTACTAATAGCCTCCAGGAGCCTTTCGAGGAAGACTGAGGGGGGCTCAGTCGCTCCCTGCATAACCTCTCTTACGTTGGCCAGATTCGTGGGCTGCCGGAGAGCACCTCTGAGACCCGCCACTAGGATCCAGCGATAATTGGACAGTCGTTCCCTACCTGGTGCCTTATTATAATACCATCGTGGCTGGGTTAGCGGGAATCCTTCATCTATTTCAGCTGGAGTTTGGACAGGGCGCCCAGCCTCTTCTCAGACCTTTTTCCCGAGCCTCGAGGAGAATTCTCTCTCTCTCGTCGGTTGTGAATAGAGTCTGCAGAAGCTGCTGGCAGTCATCCCAGGTCAGCTGGTGTGAATAGATTAATGATTCAACCAACCCAGTGAGTCCTGCAGGGTTCTCTGCAAAAGGGGGGTGATTAGCTTTCCAGTTATAGAGGTCAGAAGAGGAAAAAGGCCAATACTGTATGGGCTGTAGACTGTTCAGATCAGCAGGGGGAGCCCCAATAGCCCTGAGGGGGAGCGCCAAGGGTAAATCCTCAGGCCCCTCAGTGGTGACTCCTTGCCTGCTCCTTGTTCCTGTGGAGGGACCCCCTCCTCCAGCCGGGGCCTGAGGCAGTGGTCCCGGGGGAGCTGAAGTTTGGGGCTGGAGAGCATATGGTGGGGGTTGAGGGGTGTCAGTCCACTCAGGGGCTTCTTCAATCTCTGGATAGACCTTGGGGGGTTTCATCACTGGTGTGCTGCGATCAAAATCTCCCCTGCGCAGTGGTTTTGGTTTCTCTTTCTCACCATTTTCTCAGATGGCTAGAATCTTGGTGCCAGGGTGGAGAGGTGGGAGGAATGGGCGAACCCACGGGGGTGGGTAGAGTGCCAAGTCCTCCCATACTGTGATGTACGGTTGCTGCTCTGGATACGATCCTGGCCCCTCCTGAAAAACAATGGCCTTCACAGCCCTTATTGTGGGTAAGTAAAAAGTTCCTTCTGCTGGCCAACCTACTCCAAAAACAGGCCATTCCAAGGAATAGAAAATCATCCATGGCTTTTTCTTCACTGTTATTGACAAATTTCGTCCTCTAGCCGTAAAGTCCGATCAATGGTCCTTAGTCAAAGATAAAGGAGTAGACACAGTCTGTCCTATAGTGAAGAATAAGAATAAACACAACACAATGACAGAGACAGAAAACACTAAGACATCCAAACACACTCCTCTGCGTCTGGACTTATACAACCAGCCAAATGCTACCTCTGACAGAGTGGGATTCCGCGTCCACTCCTCTGGCAGGAAAAGCACTCACTATTCTTCACTCTGCCAGGCAACAGCCAGGTCCTCCTGACTGTTCTGTACACTGGGAACTCCATGGTCTCCCTCGGAATGTCTTCCAGGTGTGCAGTCTGTGGGGAAATAGACCGTCCTCTTCCCACAGCCACTAGGGTCCTTATGGTCCTCAGTGGCAGCTGCCAGAATACAGAATACCAGAACTGGTAACACAGGTGGGGCTCAAACCCACAATCTCAGAACTGAAAAACTAAGACACAAATTCAGCAGTGCCACACTTAGACACTTAGACAACAGAAACATAACAAGACTCACACAAACAAACGCACCTCCAAGGGGTCCTTCCGGGTTCCTGGGTGTCACACAGATCTCTTTGGTACCTCCAAATGAAAGAACCTAGTGGGGAAACCCCCACTCAACTCCTGATTCGGCGTGCACCCAAGAATCACGAATAGAACACAATGCCTTGATGTAACAACACGAGGTATTTTAATGGTGGAGCTCCAGGTCAAAACGCTTCTCACACAGGAGACAGTTGAATCGACCACGAGGCTTGGAAGCTAGGGGTTTTTATAGAAAAGGAGTGGGGCTGGGGGAGGAATTGGCACGGTTTCACATGATTGGTCCATTTAAACATCAGCAGCCTGAGGTCAAAGGGGGGGAAGATAGGGTGGTGATGGACTTGCCCTGGCATGACCTGGTCTGTTCTGCTATGTTCTCATGCCCAGGTTTCAAAGCTCACAAACAACTCTTTGGGCTATTTGACATACATTACATGAATCACAGGTCTCAAGTTTTATTTCCTTTCAGATGCAGACAATAATCTTGTAAAACAACTGGCTTTTGAGAATGCTAATTCGGCTTGTAAGGCAGTCCTGCCTGGTAAGATTAGGGACAAAGATCTTAATGAGATGATTCATCTTTGTCGTGTTCCCTTAGAAGATGTCCAAGACATTCAATCTTGCAATGGGTGCAGCTCTTCAACCTCTTATGGCAATAGGCAAGGCCCTTCAGCAAGCTGGCCTAAAAACTAGTTGTTTTAAGTGTGGCCAGCCTAGACAATTTGCATGACAGTGTCCCACTGTGCCCTTTCTTAACGGTACTCCAGCACAACCTACTGACCATTCTTTTCGGCCTACATGGACTTATTTTCTTTGTCCACGCTGCAAAAATGGCCAGCATTGGGTAAACACTTGCAGAGCTCAGACAGATGCATCTGGGAATCCCCTGCCTCCCGTTCAGAGAAACGGATATGGGGGACAGACCAAGTCCCAAAAACCATCGCATTTCTCCCAGACACGGGGTACAGCCAGCAGACAAATCAGCCACTGGTCTCTCCAGAGCCATGACAGGCAGCTCAGGACTGAACTTGTGTTCTGCCACCAGTGCAAATTTAACACCTGAGCATGGCGTTTATATCCTCCCTATGGGGTCTATGGCCCTCCTTCACCTGATAATTATTATTATTATTATTATTATTATTATTATTATTATTATTATTATTATTATTATCATATATTAGGGCGTGCTTCTGCCACTTTGAAAGGACTTACTGTCCATCCCTCAGTAGTAGATAATTACTACAATGGAGAAATTAAAATTTTAATTAGTGCCTCTCAAGGACCAATTTCTATATCAAAGGGCAAACTTTAGCACAAGCCTTGCCTCTACCTTTAGATACTTCCAATCAAGCAATGGGCACACATCGTGGTTCTTCACAGCCAGGGTCATCAGATCTGTATTGGGTACAAGCAATTACCAAAGATTGCCCTACACTCTGCCTTAAGATAAATGGCAAGAGCGTTGAGGGCCTTTTAGACTCAGGTGCAGATTCTCCTACGATTTTACAAAGTGCCTGGCCTGCTACTTGGCCATTAAAGGCCTCTTTAACTCATTTACAGGGAATTGGACAATCAAGGAATACTCTACAGAGTTCAGAGTTATTGACATGGGAAGATGATGAAGGAGATTCTGGTTCTATTCAGCCTTATGTTGTCCCTGGTCTGCCCATTAATTTATGGAGAAGAGACATTCTTTCTCAAATGAGAGTCATTATGTGCAGTACCAATGGAGTCATTACTCAACAAATGCATACTCCGTGTTAACTCCATGGACACAGACTGGGTAAAAATAGCCAAGGGATGCCTGCACCAATAAAGGCCACCCCCAATAGTTCAACCAGTTTTAGGTTATGACTCCTATTTTTCATAAGGAACATTGCTCTCCCTGCGCCTCAGGCAGATAAGATTACATGGAAAGATGATACCCCTGTCTGACTTGACCATTGGCCCCTTCCTGCAGATAAATTGTCAGCAGCCATAGAGTTAGTGCAGGAAAAATTGATAGCTGTACACATTGAATCATCCTCTTCGCCTTGGAACACTCCTTTGTTATAAGAATGTGAAATGGTAAATGGAGGATGTTACAGGATTTTAGAGAAGTTAATAAGACTATGGTCCCTATGGGGGTCTTAAAACCTAGGATTCCCTATCCAGTGGCTATTTCCAGGGGATATGTAAAATTTGTGATTGATATAAAAGTTTGGTTCTTTTCCATTCCTCCTCATCCTAAAGATTGTAAATGCTTTGCATTTACCCTTCCAGTAGTTAATTGAATAGGGCCTTTCCCTCACTTCCAATGGATGGTCCTTCCTCAAGGCATGTCTGTCACATACTCAGGTCGAGTCAGCTTGACAGGCCTAGAGGCCTAGAAGCCACTAACGCGGCTGAGAGTTTCATGGAAACTCTCCTCC
>NW_028227277.1:2292267-2307267 GCF_978045245.1 Mus caroli | reverse complement strand
TTGTTGGGGTTTTAGTTTCTTTTAGTTTCTTTTTTTATATTTTTATAGTTTTTTTTAAGGGTTTTTGTTGATTTTTTTAAAAACATCAAGGTTTTCTTTTTTAGGTTTTTATTGTCTTTTCAGGTTTTTTTAAAGGTCTTTCTTATTTTTTTTTTTAAAGTCTTGAGGGATTTTTTTTTAATGGTTTCAGGACCTTTTTTAAGGCTTTATGTTTTTTTTTTGTTTGTTTGTTTTTTTTAGGATTTTTGAGTATTTTGAAAGAATTTTGAGGGTTTTTAAAAGGCTTATTGTTCTTTTTAGGGTTTCATGTTCTTATTTAGGGTTTTAAGATTTTTTTTTCAAATAGTTAGGGTTCTTATTGAGGGGAGTTCAGGGTTTGGGTATAGCCAAGGATACACAGAGAAACCCACTCTCAATATATATATATATATGAATAAAGTAAGGAAGAAAGAATGAAAAGAATTTTAGGGACATTTTTTGGCTTTTGGTGTATTTTTTTTAGAATTTTAGGGTTTTTATTTGGTTTTGTTTTGTTTTGTTTTTAAGAAATTGTAGGGTTTTTAGAAGAGTTTTTGTTGTTGTGCTTGAAAATATTTTTTTTTTAATTTTAGGGTTTTAATATTGGTGTTCCATTGTTTTATGGTTGCCAGGAAATGGTGGCAGAGTAACTTCCAGGACAGCCAGGGATAAACAGAGAAACCCAGTCTCATAAACGAAAACACGAAAAAAAAAAAAAAAAGAAAAAAGAGTTTTAGAGTACTTTTTTAAGATGAGTGTTTTAGAGTTTGTTTTATTTTTTGTTTGTTTTTTTGTTTTTTTGTTTTGTTTTCACAGTTTTCGTGTATATTTAGTGTTTTTTTCTGTTTTTTGTTTTTTGTTTTTGTTTTTTTTTCTTTTAATGGATTTTAAGGTGTTTTGGGTTAGGGATTTTTTTTAGGCTTTAGGGATTCCTTTTTATGGTTTTACAAAATTTTTTTTAGATTTTTTTGTTTTGTTTTGTCTTGTTTTTGTTTTTTTGTTTTTGTCTTTGATAAGATTATTTGAAAATTTTAGAGTTTTATTTTGCAGTTTATGAGTTTTACTCTTGCCAGACAATGGCGGCAAATGCCTTTAATCCCACACTTGAGAGGCAGAGGTAGTGGATATCTGAATTTGAGGTCAGCCTGGTATAAAAAGTGAGTTCCAGGACAGCCACAATGAAACGCTGTCTCAAAAAACCAAAAAAAAAAAAAAAAAAAAAAAAAAAAAGAAAAAAAAATGGTTGTATGATTATTTTTAGGTTCATGTTTTTTTTTTTAGAATTTCAGGGTTTTTTAAAAGGTTTTGTAGGGTTTTTAGAAGAATGTTTTTGAGGTACTTTGGTATTCAGGGTTTTAGTACATTTTTAGGGTTTATTCTATATTTTTAAAAGGATGTTAGGGTCTTTCTTTTAGTGATTTTTGGTTCTTAATAAGTTTAAGTGATTTTTTTTTTTTTTTTTTAGCATTTTACTGTTTTATTTAGGGTTTATGTTTGTGTGATTTTTTTTTTTTTTTTTTAGCATTTTACTGTTTTATTTAGGGTTTATGTTTGTTTTCTTGAGTTTTGTTTTACTTTTTAATTTTAGGTTTGTATCTTTTGAGTTTAAGAGCTGTAGTGTTGCCAGCCAGTTTTTTGTTTGTTTGTTTGTTTTTTGTTTTTTTTTGTTTGTTTGTTTTTTTGTTTTAGTGTTTTGGGGTTTTATTTAGGCTTTATTTATTTATTTATTTATTTATTTATTTATTTATTTATTTTTGGTTTTTCGAGACAGGGTTTCTCTGTGTAGCCCTGGCTGTCCTGGCACTCACTTTGTAGACCAGGCTGGCCTCGAACTCAGAAATCCGCCTGCCTCTGCCTTCCGAGTGCTGGGACTAAAGGCATGCGCCACCACTGCATTTTACTGTTCTTCTTAGGAGTTTTTTATTGTTGTTGTTGTTGTGGTGGTGGTGGTGCTTGTTCTTCTTCTATTTTTAATTTTAGGGTTTTAAATTTGGAGTTTAAAAGTTTTAGATTTGCCAGGCAGTGGTGGCCCATGCCTTAAATACCAATACTTGGGAGACAGAGGCGGGTTGATTTCTGAGTTTGAGGCCACCCTGGTCTACAGAGGCAACTCCAGGACAGGTAGGGATACAAAGAGAAACCCAGTCACGAAAAAAAAAAAAGTAATAAATAAAGAAATAAAGAAATAAGAAAGAAAGAAAGAAAGAAAGAAAGAAAGAAAGAAAGAAAGAAAGAAAGAAAGAAAAAAGAAAGGAAGAAAGAAAGAAAGAAAAAGAAAAAAAGGAAGGAAGGAAGGAAGGAAGGAAGGAAGGAAGGAAGGAAGGAAGGAAGAAAGAAAAAAGAAAGGAAAGACAGAAAGAAAAGTACTTTATGGAAACTTTTGGCTTATTGTGTGGTTCTTTTTTTTTAATATTACAGTTTTTTTAAGGTGTTTATAGGGTTTTAGAAGAGTATTTTAGAATATTGTTCGGTTTTAAGTGTTATAGTGTATGTTTAGAGGTTTTTCTATAATTTTTAAAGGACTTTAGGGTGTTTTAGTGATATCTGGTTCTTACAAGGTTTAAGGGACTTATTTTTTAGCACTTTACTGTTTTATTTAGTTTTTGTGTGTGTGTTCTTGAGTTTTTCTTTTTAATTTGAGGGTTGTATATTGTGAGTTTAAGAGTTTTAGTGTTGCCAGCCACTTTATTTAGAATTTTTAAAATTTAGGGGTTTTATTTAGGGTTTGAAGGATTTTTAGAACAGTGTTTTAGAGTTTTTTTTTGGGCGTGGGGGTTAACTTAGGCTTTATTTTATTTATTTATTGTTTAGCATTTTACTCTATTTCTTAGGGGTATTTTCTGGTTGTTGTTCTTGTTGTCCTCGATTTTTTTTTTTTTTTATTTAGGGTTTTATATTTGCGGATTGTTTTACGGTTGCCAGACAGTGGTGGCACATGCTTTAAATCCCACCAATTAGGAGGCAGATATAGGTGGACTTTTGAGTTCAAGGCCAGCATAGTATACAAAGGGAGCTCCCGGACAGCCAGAGGTACATAGCTAAACACACTCTCCCAAAACTCAAAAACAGAAAGCTCAAAAAAAAATTTTTTTTAGGGTCTTTTTGTGGTTCTTGTGTATTTTTTTTCTTTTTTTCTTTTTTAGAATGTTAGTGTTTTTCTTATAGTTACTTGGAAGATTGTTTTAGAGTTTTGATGTTTTTTGTTTTTCTTTTTGTTTTGTTTCATGTCTTTCAGGATTCTAGTGTATTTTTTTGTTTCTTTGTTTTTCTTTTTTTTTTTTAATATTTTAGAGTGGTTTAGTTATTTTTCTTTTTTTTTTTTTTTTTTTTTTTTTTTTTTTTTAAGGCTTTACAGGTTTTTTTCTTTTAGGTTTTTTTTTTTTTTGCCTTTTTTTGTTAGTTTTGTTTTGATTTTTGTATTTTTTTTATTTTTAATGTTTTTGAGTATTATTTTTTTTTAATATAAGGTTTTATTTTTGGATTTTAAGACTTATGTTTTGGCTCAAAGTGGTGGCCCTTGCCTAGATTCTCATCAACTGGGAGGCAGAAGTAGTGGAATTCTTAGTGCATGGCATCCTGGTCCAAAGAGGGAGCTCCAGGACATCCAGAGATACACAGAGAAACCCAGTCTCCAAAAACTTAAAAAATAAAAATAAATATAAATATAAAAAATAAATATAAAAAATAAAAATAAAAAAGGAAGGAAGGCAGGAAGGAAGAAAGGAAAAAATAAAAAAAGAAAGAAAGAAAGAAAGAAAGGAAGAAACTATTATGGACATTTTGGCTTAGTGTGTATTTTTTTTTTCATTTTAGATTTCTAAGAGTTTTTTTAGGGTTTGTACAATTTTTAAAAGAGTATTTTAAGAGGTTTTTTTTTTTTTTTTTGGTTTTCAGGCTTTTAGGGTATTTTTAGTGTTTTTCTTGTTTTTTTTAATGATTTTCGTATATTGTACGCTTTTGGGATTTAATTTAGCCTTTCTTCTCTCTCTTTTTCTTTCTTTCTTTCTTTTTTCTTTTTACTTTTTTTTAAAGCATTTTACACTATTTTTCATGGTTTGTTGTTGTTGTTCTCCTTGATTATTTTTATAAAAATTTAGGAATTTATATTTGGTTTTAATTGTTCTAGGGTTGCCAAGCAGTGGTAGCCCATGCCTTTAATCCCAACAATTAGGAGGCAGGATTTTTTGAGTTCGAGGACAGCATGGTCTACACAGAGAGCACCAGGAAAGATAGGGATATACACACACACACACACACAACAAAAAAAAAAAAAAAAACAGTCACGACAAAGGAAAAAAAAAGGAAAAAAAAGGAAGGAAGGAAGGTAGGAAGGAAGGAAGGAAGGAAGGGAGCAAATTATTACTTTATGACTATTTTTGGGCTTTCTGTGTGTTTTTGTTTTGGTTTTTGTTTTTGTCTTATTTTTTAAGCAATTTAAGGTTTTTTAAAGGTTTTTCGGGATTTTTTAAAGATTTTTTTAGAGGATTTTTTTGTTTTTTGGGGTTTTAGTTTTAGTTTTTTTTTTTTTTTTAAACGTTTTAGAAGGTTTTTTTTGGGAGGTACTTTAGGGGTTTTCTTTAGGGTTTTAGTATTTTTTTTTAGGGTTGTGTGTGTGTGTGTGTGTGTGTGTACGTGTGTGTATGTGTGTGTATGTTGTATGTGTGTTGGAGTTTGTTGAGGTTGAATGCAGCACGGTCTACAGAGTGAATTCCAGGACAGCCAGAAGTACACAGAGAAACCCATTCACCAAAAATTAAAAAAAAAAAAAAAAATTAAAGAAAAAAAAAAGAAAGATATTAATAAAGCAGGAAAGAAGAAAGAAAGAAAGAAAAAGAGAGAGACAGAAGGAAAGAAAGAAAGAAAGAAAGAAAGAAAGAAAGAAAGAAAGAAAGAAAGAAAGAAAGAAAGAGAGAGAGAAAGAAAGAGAAAGACTTAGTGAAATTTTAGGCTCCTTGGTAGCAATTTAGGTTCTTTTTAAGGGTTAATAGGGTGTTTAGAAGACTATTGGTGAGTTTTATTTGTTTTTCCTTTACTTTTTTTCTTGGTATCTTAGGTTTATGGATTTATTGTTTGATTTTTGGTTTCAGGATTTTCGTTTATTGTTTTTAATGTCTTTTTTTTTTCAGGTGTAAAGTGTGTTAGCTTTGCCAGTCAGTGGTGGGTCATGCCTTTATTCCAAGCCCTTGGGAGGCAGAGGTAGGTAGATTTGTAAGTTCTAGGCCAGCCTGGTCTAAAGAGTGAGTTCCAGTATAGACAGGGCAATACAGAGAAACAGTTTCCAAAAACAAAATAAATTAAACCAAAAAAAAATAGCTTAAGGGTCATTTTAGGGTTGAGATATATATATAGTTTTTTTTTTTTTTTTAAGGGTTTTGTAGGTTTTTAGAAGAAGTTTTAGATTTATTTAGTTTTCAGACTTCTAGTGTAGGTTAAGTGTTTTGTTGTTGTTGTTGTTGTTTTTTTCTTGTTTTTTAAGGATTATAGTGAGTTTTAGGGTTTTGGTGTTTTATTTAGGCTTAATTTTATTTTATTTTTTTAACATTTTGCTTTATTTCTCAGGTTTTTGTTTTGTTGTTTTTTGTTTGTTTGTTTGTTTGTTTTTAATTTTGAGGTTTTATATTTGGTATTTAATTGTTTTACGTTTGCTAGGAAATTGTGGACCATGCCTTAGGGTCGTCAGACAGTGATGGCCCTTGCATTTATTTCCAGCACATGGGAGGCAGAAGCAGGCAGATTTCTGAGTTTGAGGCCAGCCTGATATAAAGAGGGAGCTCCAGGAAAGGTAGGGATACAGAGAGAAACCCATTCTAGAAAAACACAAAAAACAAATGAAATAAAATGAGAAAAGAAAGAAAAAAAGAACGAAAGAAAGGACGAAAGAAAGAAAGAAAGAAAGAAAGAAAGAAAGAAAGAAAGAAAGAAAGAAAGAAAGAAAGAAAGAAAGAAAGAAATGAAGAAAGAAAGAAAGAAATGAAGAAAGAAAAGAAAAAATTACTTAAAGGACATTTTGTCCTTTCTTTTTTTTTTCTTTTCTTTTCTTATTTTTTTCTTATTTTTTAGAATTTCAGTTTCTTTGTTTTTTTTTTTTAAGGGTTTTGTAGGGTATTTTATAAAAGTATCTTATAGGGTTTTTTTTTTTGAGTATTTTAGTGTATTATTAGTGTTTTTTCTGATTTTTTAAAAGAGTTTTAGGGTGTTTCAGTGTTTTGGGTTTTATCATTTTTTTATTAGGGTTCTATCTTTTATTTTTAGGGTTTTTTGTTTTGTTTTTTTAGAGTTTTAGAATATCATTATTTTTTTAATTTTAAGGTTTTATTGGAGATAAGAGTTTTAGGGTAGGCAGGAAGTGGTGGCCCATGCCTTAAATCCCAGCACTTTGAGAGGAAGAAGTATTGGATTTCTTAGTTCAAGGCCAGCCTGGTTTACAGAGGCAGGTCCAATATAGGTAGGGATACACATAGAAACCCAGTCTCCAAAATCTGAAAAAAAATAAGAAAAAGGAAAGAAAGAAAGAAAGAAAGAAAGAAAGAAAGAAAGAAAGAAAGAAAGAAAGAAAAAGGAATTAAAGAAGGAAAGAAAGAAAGAAAAAAGAAAATTACTTAAAGGATATTTTGGACTTTCTGTTTTTTTTTTTTTTTTTTTTTTTTTTGTATTTTTGTTTTCGGTTTTATTTTTTTTATTGTTTTTTTTTTGTTTTGTTTTTTGTTTGTTTTGGGTTTTTTTGGTTTTTTTTTTGTTTATTTGTTTGTTTGTTAGGATTTATAGTTTTCATTTAGTGTTTTCCTTTTTTTTTAATTTTGAAAAATAAATAAAGTTTTTATATTGGGGGATACACAGAGAAATCTAGTCCTGAAAAGCTCAATAAATAAATAGATAGATAGATAGATAGATAGATAGATAGATAGATAAACAAACAAATAGAAGAAAGAAAGAAAGAAAGAAAGAAAGAAAGAAAGAAAGAAAGAAAGAAAGAAAGAAAGAAAGAAAGAAAAGAGAAAAATGATTAATGGACATTTTTGCCTTTTTTTGTTGTTTGTTTTTTGTTTTTTGTTTTTTTTAGAATTTTAGTGTTTTTTGTCAAGGGTTTTGTAGGTTTTTTTTAAATAAGAGTATCTTAGAGGGTTTTTTTTTTCGTATTTTAGTGTATTTTTAATGTTTTTTATGATTTATTTGTAAGTTTTTTAGGGTGTTTTAGTGTTTTGGGCTTTTATTGTTGGATTTAAGTGTTTTAGGGTTGCCAGGCAGTGGTGGCCCATGCCTTAAATCACAGAACTTGAGAGGAAGAAGTACTGGATTTCTTAGTTCAAGGCCAGCATGGTTTACAGGGGCAGTTCCAGTATAGCTAGGGATCCACAGAGAAACCTAGTCTCCAAAATCTCAAAAAAAAAAAAAAAAAAAAAAAAAAGTAGGAAAGATAGAAAGAAAGGAACGAAGGAAGGAAGGAAGGAAGGAAAGAAGGAAGGGAGGAAAGAAGGAAGCAAATTACTTTATGCATATTTTGGGCTTCCTGTGTAATTTTTTTTTAAAGAAATTTAGGGGTTTTTTAAAGCATTTTCAGGATTTTTGAAGATTGTTTTAGACATTATTTTGGTTTTCTGTGTTTTAGATTTAATCCCAGCACTGGGGAGGCAGAAGCAGGCAGATTTCTGAGTTTGAGGCCAGCCTGGTCTTGAGCGTGAGTTCCAGGAATGCTAGAGCTACAAAAAGAAACATTCTCAAAAAACCAAAAAACCAATTATTTTAGGGTTTTTTTTTTTTTTTTTTTTTTTTTTTGGTTTTTTGTTTTGTTTTGCTTTGTTTAATTTCGATTCTTTTTGTTTTTGTTTTTAGCTTTTTAGGGATCATTTAGTGTTTGTTTAAAGAACCTAAGTTTTTTCTGGGTTTTCTTTTTTTTTTTTTTTTTGATGTTACTTGATTTCTTCTACATTTTTAAGGTATTTTAGGGTTCTTTAGTGTTTTTAAAGGATTTTAGGAATGTTTTAGTTTTTATTATTATTATTTTTTAATGTATTTATGTTTTTTCTGTTGTTTTTTGCTGATGTTTTTTTTTGTTTGTTTTTTAGGGTTTTAGGTTTTCTGGTTATTTGTAGGGTTTTTTTTGTGTATTGGAATTTTGGGATATTTTGTTGGGGTTTTAGTTTCTTTTAGTTTTTTTTTAATATAATTGTATAGTTTTTTTTAAGGGTTTTTGTTGATTTTTTGAAAACATCAAGGTTTTCTTTTTTAGGTTCTTATTGTCTTTTCAGGTTTTTTTAAAGGTCTTTCTTATTTTATTTTATTTTTTTTTAAAGTCTTGAGGGATTTTTTTTAATGGTTTCAGGACCTTTTTTAAGGCTTTATGGGTTTTTTTGGTCTTTTTTTTTTAGGATTTTTGAGTATTTTGAAAGAATTTTGAGGGTTTTTTAAGGGGCTTATTGTTCTTTTTAGGATTTCATGTTCTTATTTAGGGTTTTAAGATTTTTTTTTTCAAATATTTAGGGTTCTTATTGAGGGGAGTTCAGGGTTTGGGTATAGCCAAGGATACATAGAGAAACCCAATCTCTCTCTCTCTCTCTCTCTCTCTCTCTATATATATATATATATATATATATATATATATATATATATATATATATATATATTCATATATATATATATGAATAAAGTAAGGAAGAAAGAATGAAAAGAATTTTAGTGACATTTTTTGGCTTTTGGTGTATTTTCTTTAGAATTTTAGGTTTTTTGTTTTGTTTTGTTTTTTTAAAGAATTGTAGGGTTTTTAGAAGAGTTTTTGTTGTTTTGCTTGAATATATATATATATTTTAATTTTAGGGTTTTAATATTGGTGTTTCATTGTTTTATGGTTGCCAGGAAATGGTGGCAGAGTGACTTCCAGGACAACCAGGGATAAACAGAGAAACCCTGTCTCATAAATGAAAAAACGAAAAAAAAAGGAAGAAGAAGAAAGAAAGAAAAGAGTTTTAGAGTACTTTTTTTAAGATTAGTGTTTTAGAGTTTGTTTTATTTTTTGTTTGTTTTTTGTTTATTGTTTTGTTTTCACGTATATTTAGTGTTTTTTCTGTTTTTTTTTTTTTTCCATTTAATGGATTTTAAAGTGTTTTGGGTTAGGGATTTTTTTTTAGGCTTTAGGGGTTCCTTTTTATGGTTTTTCAAAAATTTTTTAGGTTTTCTTTTTTTTTGTCTTGTTTTTGTTTTTGTTTTTTTGTTTTTGTCTTTGATAAGATTATTTGAAAATTTTAGAGTTTTATTTTGCAGTTTATGAGTTTTACTCTTGCCAGACAGTTGCAGCAAATGCATTTAATCCCACACTTGAGAGGCAGAGGTAGTGGATTTCTGAATTTGAGGTCAGCCTGGTATACAAAGTGAGTTCCAGGACAGCCACAATGAAACGCTATCTCAAAAAACCAAAAAAAAAAAAAAAAAAAAAAAAAAAAAAAAAAAAAAGAAAAGAAAAGAAAAGAAAAAAGTAAAAAGAAAAAAAAATAGAAAAATAGTTGTATGATTATTTTTGGGTTCATGTTTTTTTTTAAATTTCAGGGTTTTTTAAAAGGTTTTGTAGGGTTTTTAGAAGAATATTTTTGAGGTACTTTGGTATTCAAGGTTTTAGTACATTTTTAGAGTTTATTCTATATTTTTAAAAGGATGTTAGGGTCTTTCTTTTAGTGATTTTTGGTTCTTAATAGGTTTAAGTGATTTTTTTTAGCATTTTACTGTTTTATTTAGGGTTTATGTGTGTGTTATTGAGTTTTGTTTTAATTTTAGTAATTTTAGGTTTTTATCTTTTGAGTTTAAGAGCTTTAGTTTTGCCAGCCAGTTTTTTTTTGTTTGTTTGTTTTTTGTTTTTTGTTTTAGTGTTTTGGGGTTTTATTTAGGCTTTATTTATTTATTTATTTATTTATTTATTTATTTATTTACTTACTTATCTATTTACTATTTTTGCATTTTAATGTTCTTAGGAGTTTTTTGTTGTTGTTGTTGTGGTGGTGGTGGTGCTTGTTCTTCTTCTATTTTTAATTTTAGGGTTTTAAATTTGGAGTTTAAAAGTTTTAGATTTGCCAGTCAGTGGTGGCCCATGCCTTAAATCCCAATACTTGGGAGGCAGAGGTCGGTGGATTTCCGAGTTTGAGGCCACCCTCGTCTACAGAGGCAGCGCCAGGACAGGTAGGGATACAAAGAGAAACCCAGTCACGGAAAAAAAAAAAAAAAAGAAAAAAAAAAGTAAGAAAGAAAGAAAGAAAGAAAGAAAGAAAGAAAGAAAGAAAGAAAGAAAGAAAGAAAAAACAAAGAAAGGAAAGACAGAAAGAAAATTACTTTATGGATATTTTTGGCTTATTGTGTGGTTCTTTTTTTTAATATTACAGTTTTTTTAAGGTGATTATAGGGTTTTAGAAGAGTATTTTAGAATATTGTTTGGTTTTAAGAGTTATAGTGTATGTTTAGAGGTTTTTCTATAATTTTTAAAGGACTTTAGGGTGTTTTAGTGATATCTGGTTCTTACAAGGTTTAAGGGACTTATTTTTTAGCACTTTACTGTTTTATTTAGTTTGTGTGTGTGTGTTCTTGAGTTTTTCTTTTTAATTTGAGGGTTGTATATTGTGAGTTTAAGAGTTTTAGTGTTGCCAGCCCCTTTATTTAGAGTTTTTAAAATTTAGGGGTTTTATTTAGGGTTTGAAGGATTTTTAGAAGAGTGTTTTAGAGTTTTTTTTTGGTTGTCAGGCCTTTAGAATATTTTTAGTGATTTTCCTCGTTTTTAAAGGATTTTAATGTATTTTAGGGTTTGGGGGTTTAATTTAGGCTTTATTTAATTTATTTCTTGTTTAGCATTTTACTCTATTTCTTAGGGGTATTTTGTTGTTGTTGTTGTTGTCCTCGATTTTTTTTTTATTTATTTAAGGTTTTATATTTGCGGATTGTTTTACGGTTGCCAGACAGTGGTGGCACATGCTTTAAATCCCACCAATTAGGAGGCAGAAGTAGGTGGACTTTTGAGTTCGAGGCCAGCATAGTATACAAAGGGAGCTCCCGGACAGCCAGAGGTACATAGCTAAACACAGTCTCCCAAAACTCAAAAACAGAAAGCTCAAAAAAAAAAAAAAAATTTTAGAGTCTTTTTGTGGTTCTTGTGTATTTTTTTTTTCTTTTTCTCTTTTTTAGAATGTTAGTGTTTTTCTTAAGGTTATTTGGAAGATTGTTTTAGAGTTTTGATGTTTTTTGTTTTTGTTTTTGTTTTGTTTCATGTCTATCAGGATTCTAGTGTATTTTTTTGTTTCTTTGTTTTTCTTTTTTTTTTTTTAATATTTTAGAGTGTTTTAGTTTTTTTTGTTTTTTGTTTTTTGTTTTTAAGGCTCTACAGGCTTTTTTCTTTTAGGGATTTTTTATTTTTTGCCTTTTTTTTGTTAGTTTTGTTTTGATTTTTGTATTATTTTTTTATTTTTAATATTTTTGAGTATTATTATTTTTTTAATATAAGGTTTTATTTTTGGATTTTAAGACTTATGTTTTGGCTCAAAGTGGTGGCCCTTGCCTAGATTCTCATCAACTGGGAGGCAGAAGTAGTGGAATTCTTAGTGCATGGCAGCCTGGTTCAAAGAGAGAGCTCCAGGACATCCAGAGATACACAGAGAAACCCAGTCTCCAAAAACTTAAAAAATAAAAATAAAAATAAATATAAATATAAAAATAAATATAAAAAATAAAAATAAAGAAAGGAAGGAAGGCAGGAAGGAAAGAAGGAAAAAATAAAAAAAAGAAAGAAAGAAAGAAAGAAAAAAGAAAGAAAGAAAGATACTATTATGGACATTTTGTCTTAGTGTGTATTTTTTTTCTTTTTAGATATCTAAGTGTTTTTTTTTAGGGTTTGTACAATTTTTAAAAGAGTGTTTTAAGAGTTTTTTTTTTGGTTTTCAGGCTTTCGGGTATTTTTAGTGTTTTTCTTGTTTTTTAATGATTTTCGTATATTGTATGGTTTTGGGATTTAATTTAGCCTTTCTTTTTTTCTCTCTTTTTTTTTCTTTCTTTCTTTTTTCTTTTTTCTTTTTTCTTTTTTCTTTTTTATTAAGCATTTTACAGTATTTGTCAGGGTTTGTTGTTGTTGTTCTCCTTGATTATTTTTTTTTTTAATTTAGGGATTTATATTTGGGTTTTTTTTTTATTTTTATTACATATTTTCCTCAATTACATTTCCAATACTATCCCAAAAGTCCCCCATAGCGCCCCCCACTTCCCTACCCACCCATTCCCATTCCTTTGGCCCTGGCATTCCCCTATATTGGGGCATATAAAGTTTGCAAGTCCAATGGGCCTCTCTTTCCATTGATGGCCGACTAGGCCATCTTTCGATACATATGCAGCTAGAGACAAGAGCTCCAGGGTTCTGGTTAGTACATCATGTTGTTCCAACAATAGGGTTGCAGATCCCTTTAGCTCCTTGGTTACTTTCTCTAGCTTCTCCATTGGGAGCCCTATGATACATCCAATAGCTGACTGTGAACATCCACTCATGTGTTTGCTAGGCCCCGGCATCATCTCACAAGAGACAGCTATATTTGGGTCCTTTCAGCAAAATCTTACTAGTGTATGCAGATTGCACTTTCTAATTCGTTGAAGAATTGATTTGGAATTTTGATGGGGATTGCATTGAATCTGTAGATTGCTTTTGGCAAGATAGCCATTTTTACAATGTTGATCCTGCCAATCCATGAGCATGGGAGATCTTTCCATCTTCTGAGATCTTCTAGAATTTCTTTCTTCAGAGACTTGAAGTTTTTATTATACAGATCTTTCACTTCCTTAGTTAGAGTCACGCCAAGATATTTTATATTATTTGTGACTATTGAGAAGGGTGTTGTTTCCCTAATTTCTTTCTCAGCCTGTTTATTCTTTGTGTAGAGAAAGGCCATTGATTTGTTTGAGTTAATTTTATATCCAGCTACTTCACCGAAGCTGTTTATCAGGCTTAGGAGTTCTCTGGTGGAATTTTTAGGGTCACTTATATATACTATCATATCATCTGCAAAAAGTGATATTTTGACTTCATCTTTTCCAATTTGTATCCCTTTGATCTCCTTTTGTTGTCGAATTGCTCTGGCTAGGACTTCAAGTACAATGTTGAATACGTATGGAGAAAGTGGACAGCCTTGTCTAGTCCCTGATTTTAGAGGGATGGCTTCCAACTTCTCACCATTTACTTTGATGTTGGCACTGGGGAGGCAGAAGCAGGCAGATTTCTGAGTTTGAGGACAGCCTGATATAAAGAGGGAGTTCTAGGAAAGGTAGGGATACATAGAGAAACCCGTTCTAGAAAAACACAAAAAACAAATGAAATAAAATAAAATGAAATAAAATGAGAAAAGAAAGAAAGAAAGAAAGAAAGAAAGAAAGAAAGAAAGAAAGAAAGAAAGAAAGAAAGAAAGAAAGGAAGGAAGGAAGGAAGGAAGGAAAGAAGGAAGGAAGGAAGGAAGGAAGGAAGGAAGGAAGGAAGGAAGGAAGAAAGAAAGAAAGAAAGAAAGAAAGAAAGAAAGAAAGAAAGAAAGAAAGAAATGAAGAAAGAAAAGAAAAAATTACTTAAAGGACATTTTGTCCTCTCTGTTTTGTTTTTTTTTTTTCTTATTTTTTAGAATTTCAGTTTTTTTTATTTTTTTTTGTAAAGGGTTTTGTAGGGTATTTTATAACAGTATCTTATAGGTTTTTTTTTTTGAGTATATTAGTGTATTATTAGTGTTTTTTTCTGATTTTTTTAAAAGTGTTTTAGGGTGTTTCAGTGTTTTAGGTTTTTTTCATTTCTTTTTTAGGGTTCTATCTTCTATTTATTGGGTTTTTTGTTTTGTTTTTTTAGAGTTTTAGAATATTATTATTTTTTTAATTTTAAGGTTTTATTGGAGTTAAGAGTTTTAGGGTAGGCAGGAAGTGGTGGCCCATGCTTTAAATCCCAGCACTTTGAGAGGAAAAAGTATTGGATTTCTTACTTCAAGGCCAGCCTGGTTTACAGAGGCAGGTCCAATATAGGTAGGGATACACATAGAAACCCAGTCTCCAAAATCTGAAAAAAAAATTAAGAAAAAAGGAAAGAAAGAAAGAAAGAAAGAAAGAAAGAAAGAAAGAAAGAAAGAAAGAAAGGAAGGAAGAAAAAAGGAATTAAAGAAGGAAAGAAAGAAAGAAAAGAGAAAATTACTTAATGGATATTTAGGCCCTTTTTTTTGATTTTTAATATTTTTATTACATATTTTCCTCAATTACATTTCCAATGCTATCCCAAAAGTCCCCCATAGCGCCCCCCACTTCCCTTTTTGTTTGTTTTTTGTTTTTTTTTTTTTGTATTTTTGTTTTCTGTTTTATTTTTTTATTGTTTTTTTTTGTTTTGTTTTGTTTTGTTTTGTTTGTTTGTTTGTTAGGATATAGAGTTTTCATTTAGTGTTTTCCTTTTTTTTTAATTTTGAAAAAAAAATATAAAGTTTTTTTTTTGTTTTTTTTTTTTTTGTTTTGTTTTTTTTTTGTTTTTTGTTTTTCGAGACAGGGTTTCTCTGTGTAGAAAGAACAAAAGAAAGAAAGAAAAAAAGAAAGAAAGAAAGAAAGAAAGAAAGAAAGAAAGAAAGAAAGAAAGAAAGAAAGAAAGAAAAAACAAAAGAAAGAACAAAAGAAAGAAAGAAAGAAAGAAAGAAAGAATGAAAGAAAGAAAGAAAAAAGAAAGAAAAGAGAAAAATAATTAATGGACATTTTTGCCTTTTTTTGTTGTTTGTTTTTTTTTTGTTTTGTTTTGTTTTTAGAATTTTAGTGTTTTTTGTAAAGTGTTTTGTAGGTTTTTTTTATAAGAGTATCTTATAGGGTTTTTTTTTTTGTTTTTTTCGTATTTTAGTGTATTTTTAATGTTTTTTTATGATTTATTTGTAAGTTTTTAGGGTGTTTTAGGGTTTTTGGTTTTCTTTTCAATTTTTGTTAGTCTTCTATCTTTTACTTTTAGGGATTTTTGTTTTGATTTTATAGTTT
>NW_028227277.1:2277267-2287267 GCF_978045245.1 Mus caroli | reverse complement strand
ACAAGGGGCCTTTCCCCCTTGATCACTAATTGAGAAAATGCCTTACAGTTGGATCTCATGGAGGCATTTCCTCAACTGAAGCTCCTTTCTCTGTGATAACTCCAGCTGTGTCAAGTTGACACAAAAATAGCCAGTACAATTGACCCCTTGTCAACTTGACACACAAACACATCACTAGTAAGCCTCAACCCTTACATTCTTATTCATCCCCAAGATCTAAATAACTTTAAAAGTCCCACAGTCTTTACATATTCTTAAAATTTCAATCTCTTTAAAATATCCATCTCTTTTAAAATCCAAAGTCTTTTTACAATTAAAAGTCTCTTAACTGTGGGCTCCACTAAAACAGTTTCTTCCTTCAAGAGGGAAAATATCAGGGCACAGTCACAATCAAAGCAAAAATCAATCTCCAACCGTCCAACGTCTGGGATCCAACTCACAATCTTCTGGGCTCCTCCAAGGGCTTGGGTCACTTCTCCAGCCATGCCCTTTGTAGCACACACGTCGTCCTCTGGGCTCCAGATGTCTGTACTCCACTGCTGCTGCTGCTCTTGGTGGTCATCTCATGGTGCTGGCATCTCCAAAACACTGCATGACCCCTTCAGTCCTGGGCCTTCAATTACAACTGAGGCTGCAACTTTACCAATGGCCGTCCATGGCCTCTCACAGTGCCGAGCCTCAGCAGCTCTGCATGACCCCTTCATGCCTTCAAAACCAGTACCACCTGGGTGACCCTTACACATTACCAAGTCCCGCTACAGAAGGAGTACAACCTTGCCTATCTCTGTAACACAGCCTCTTTGTGCTTTCAGAAAACACTTCCCAGAAGATGACACCTCAACGATGCTGGTCTCTTCTTAATCACTGCTAATTTCTTAGCTCCAGCTAACCAGCATCAATAGTCCCAGTAATGCAAAGTTTTTGCTTTAGTAGTACTGGTATCTTGTTAATCACAGCTGATTCTTCAGACCAGCTAACCAGAACTACAAAATCTTCACAATAAAACCAGCAATGGCCCTGAAAAGAGTCTTTAATTTTCCCCCTGAAATTTCACAAACCAGGCCTCCATCTTCTGCACTGTTCTCAGCATTATCTTCCAAGCTCCTACACAACATCTGACAGAGCTCTTAACAACGAATAGATCTTCAAGCCCAAAGTTCCAAAGTCCTTCCACAGTCCTCCCCAAAACATGGTCAGGTTGTCACAGGAATACCTCACTCTGCTGGTACCAATTTGTCTTAGTCAGGGTTTCTATTCCTGCACAAACATCATGACCAAGAAGCAAGTTGGGGAGGAAAGGGTTTATTCGGCTTACTCTTCCATGCTGCTGTTCATCACCAAAGGAAGTCAGGACTGGAACTCAGACAGGTCAGGAAGCAGGAGCTGATGCAGAGGCCATGGAGGGATGTTCCTTACTGGCTTGCTCATCCTACTCTCTTATAGAACCCAAGACTACCAGCCCAGGGATGGTCCCACCCACAAGGGGCCTTTCCCCCTTGATCACTAATTGAGAAAATGCCTTACAGTTGGATCTCATGGAGGCATTTCCTCAACTGAAGCTCCTTTCTCTGTGATAACACCAGCTGTGTCAAGTTGACAGAAAAATAGCCAGTACACCTTATTAATTCTGGATCACAAAAAATATATATCACGAGAATATATTATTGTTCAATAATACTGAAATTATTTGAATTTTAAAAAATATTGCTTACAATTTTAATATAAAATATTTGCTACTAGGTCAATACACAGAAAATAAAGTAATAAAAATAAGAACAACCAAAACTTTAGTAAATTTTTTAAATGCTAATGCTTTAAAATTAGGATTCAATCTAGTAAAGAATCTATAATTTTTCTCTAAATAATACTCAAAATAAAAAATTATGAACAGTAATAGTGATTTTCTATTTTCACATATTTTTCATGCTTTCTTGGTAAATATATTAATCTTTAATAAAAGTGTTCAAAGAATGTGCAAATAGAATGTATTCATGAGAACATAATTAAAACAGTTTTTATTTTTAAATAAGATTATTTATTTTATATTAAAATAAAATAACTATTTCTAAAAATGACATTAAAGAATACATGGCATATTAATATTAACACATTCATATTATATTAAAATGAATTAAAGTATTTTATTAAATAAGCAATGTTAGGGCTTATGTATACAGCCTTAGTACAATAAATGTGTGTGTACGAATTTCAAAAATAAACCTGTGTTGTCACTTACTAATGTATAGCAAAACAAGTGACAAAATGGTTTTACAAAACGTCACAGACTACTAAAGCTTTTGATATAAAGCATGATGTTGAATGATGCTAAAAGTTCTTTAGGAATAATATATTTAATGTCAGTGAATGTGGTGTGGCAACTGACAGGTCATCCTACACTGGGACAGCTGCCGAGAGACCTGTGCTCATCAGGCTCTTTACTGAAAGCAACTGGAAATGAGGACCCTAAAGATTAAGGGTGGAGGTAAGGCCACCCTTGAGGAGTTCCTTCTGCAACATGCCGGTGGCTCAGTTTTTTTTTTTTTTTTTTTTTTTTTTTTTTTTTTTGTTTTTCGAGACAGGGTTTCTCTGTGTAGCCCTGGCTGTCCTGGCACTCACTTTGTAGACCGGGCTGGCCTCAAACTCAGAAATCCGCCTGCCTCTGCCTCCCGAGTGCTGGGATTAAAGGCGTGCGCCACCACGCCCGGCTCGGTGGCTCAGTTTTAAACTCACATTTCTTAATTACCAAGAACCAGAATAAATTAGATCTGAGAATATTAATACCAAACACGACCTAGTGCATACAAGCATTATTTTAGGGATCCTAAAATATCCTAAATCCTTGAGATGACTCTGTGAACAATGACAGAAATGGAACAACGACAACAAAAACAAAAATATCAAAAGAGTGTCTAAAGCCCATGAGCTTTCTTTGGCTAAAGGGCAGAGATTTGTGCTGGCAGCTTTGAATGAGAAGACTAGCAATGCTTTGTTGTAAGAAAGCAAAAAAGACCACATTTTCATAATCACTACCTTATAGAAAAAAATGCCTCAGATTTGAATAAGCAATTGTTTAATAAGACTACAGAGCAAGGGAAGCAAAAGAATAGCAAACTGAGGTTTATAAGCCTTTAAAGATCAGTTCAGCCTTTGGAAATGGTATAATGAGCATAATATAAAATATTACGATAATAGACAATATAAGAAATTGTACCACAAGATCAAAATTACGCATAGCATTTCTGTAGAATGCTGGATTGAAGAAGAACAGAACCAACTGCACAATATGTGAGCCAACGAGGATTTGCGACATGAAAGGTAGTTAAGTAGTTCGCATGTTCAATGAGCAAGATCGGATTAGGAAAACTGTGTTCTCTGGGTCTAGCCAAGCCCATTTTGTGGGAGTCTGCTCTTTTTCTCCTCTTAGATGAAATCTTGCACAAGCCTTATGATTTTCCACTCACTTTCAGACAATAAAAAGGCCTCCAGGTTCAATAACAGCTCCATTCATTCCTGTATAACAAAATAAACTCCAGCTTTCATTTAAAGGTAAGTCTCCAGGTTAGAATCAATATTCTGTATCCACAGTCTTTTATTTTGAGAAAATACAGAAAAGATGAAGGTAGGAAGAGAGTACTAGGGGAGGATTCTAAAGATCATCTGAAGGACAGAGTTCTTGCCCCAAGATCTGTTTCAAGCAGAAAGCTCTGAGAGGATAATTTACTATCCTTTCTTCTTAAAAACTTTCTTCTGCAAATTGTATCTTGGGTATTCTAGGTTTCTGGGCTAATATCCATTTATCAGTGAGTGGATATCAAGTGACTTGTTTTGTGATTGGGTTACCTCACTCAGGATGATATCCTCGAGATATATCCGTTTGCTTAAGAATCAAGAGATTCATGTAATTCATGCTTTGCAGCCCTGCCCTTGGGCTGGGTGAGATTAGTAACTGGGCTCTGTTCTTCCTTGTAGGATAGCAAGGGCAGGAAAACTCTCCCAGCAATTTTAGCTAAGGAAGGCTCAGCTGACTGGCCACTTGCATTCCAATCCTCTTCTACAATAGACAGTTTCTCTGTCTGTCTGTCTGTCTGTCTGTCTGTCTGTCTGTCTGTCTGTCTGTCTGTCTATCCGTCTCTCTCTCTCTCCCTTTCTTTCTTTCTTTCTTTCTTTCTTTCTTTCTTTCTTTCTTTCTTTCTTTCTTTCTTTCTTTCCTTCTTCCCTTTTCTTCTTTTTTTTTCTTTGTTTTGTGGGAGGGGGTTTGAGGAATGGATTTCTCAGTATATCCTTGGCTTTTGTTGAGATCAATCTGTAAACCAGGCTGACCTTGAAATAAAAAATCTACCTGCCTCTGCATTACAAGTACTGGGATTCAAGGCAAGGACCACCACAGTCTGGCAACCCTAAATCAATTAAACCTCAAACATAAAATGCTATTTTTTTTAAATCAAGATCAACAACAAGAACAACAACAAAAATATTAAGAAATACACTAAAAAGCTCACATGGAAAATAAAGCCTAAATTAAACCACTGAACCATAAAATACACTAAAACCCTTATAAAAACAACAACAAAAACAGACAAACAAACAAAAAACAAAAACAAGAAAAAAACACTAAAAATACACAGGAAGCCTATAAACCAAACCAAACCAAACCAAACCAAACCAAAACAAAACAAAACAAAACCTCTAAAACACTCTTCAAAAAACTCAACAAAACCTTACGAAAACCTATAGTCAACTAAAAAAAAATACACAAGACAAAATGTTCCTAATACCTTTCTTTCTTTCTTTCTTTCTTTCTTTCTTTCTTTCTTTCTTTCTTTCTTTCTTTCTTTCTTTCTTTCTTTCTTTCTTCTTTTCTTCCTTTCTTTCTTTCTTGCTTTCTTCCTTTCTTAATTTCTTCCTTTCTTCCTACCTTTCTTCCTTCCTTCCTTTCTTTCCTTCTTCCTTCCTTATTTCCTTTCCCTCTCTCTTTATCTCTCTCTCTCTTTTCTTTCTTTCTTTCTTTCTTTCTTTCTTTCTTTCTTTCTTTCTTTCTTTCTTTCTTTCCTTCTTCCCTTTTCTTCTTTTTTTTTCTTTGTTTTGTGGGAGGGGGTTTGAGGAATGGATTTCTCTGTATTTCCCTGGCATTTGTTGAGATCAAGCTGTAAACCAGGCTGACCTTGAAATAAAAAATCTACCTGCCTCTGCATCCGAAGTTCTGGGATTCAAGGCAAGGACCACCACAGTCTGGCAACCCTAAAACAATTAAACCTCAAACATAAAATGCTATTTTTTTTAAATCAAGATCAACAACAAGAACAACAACAAAAATATTAAGAAATACACTAAAAAGCTAACAAGGAAAATAAAGCCTAAATTAAACCACTGAACCATAAAATACACTAAGACCATTATAAAAACAACAACAACAACAGACAAAAAAAAAAAAAAAACAAAACAAGAAAAAAACACTAAAAATACACAGGAAGCCTATAAACCAAATCAAACCAAACCAAACCAAACCAAACCAAACCAAACCAAACCAAACCAAACCAAACCAAAACAAAACAAAACAAAACAAAACAAAACAAAACAAAACAAAACAAAACAAAACAAAACAAAACCTCTAAAACACTCTTCAAAAAACTCTACAAAACCTTATGAAAACCTATATATATAGTCAACTAAAAAAAAAAATACATAAGGCAAAATGTTCCTAATACCTTTCTTTCTTTCTTTCTTTCCTTCTTTCTTTCTTTCTTTCTTTTTTTCTTTCTTTTTTTCTTTCTTTCTCTCTTTCTTCTTTTCTTCCTTTCTTTCTTTCTTGCTTTCTTCCTTTCTTAATTTCTTCCTGTCTTCCTACCTTTCTTCCTTCCTTCCTTTCTTTCCTTCTTCCTTCCTCATTTCCTTTCACTCTTTCTCTCTCTCTTTTCTTTCTTTCTTCCTTTCTTCCTTTCTTTCTTTCTTTCTTTCTTTCTTTTTTTTTTTTTTTTTTTTGATTTTTTGGAGATTGGTTTCTCTGTGTATCCCTGTCTGTCCAAGATTTCCTTCTGTAGACTAGGCTGGCCTAGAACTAAAAAAGTGACTACCTCCACCTCACAATTACTGAGATTTAAGACAAGGGCCACCACGTCCTGCCAACCGTAATACTCATAAACTCCAATTATAAAACCTTAATATTTATTTAAAAAAAAAAACATCAAACACACATCATGCACAAACACACACACACATACATATGAAGACACATAAATGCCGGGTTTGGTGGCACACGCCTTTGATCCCAGCACTTGGGAGGCAGAGGCAGGCAGGTTTCTGAGTTCGAGGCCAGCCTGGTCTACAGAGTGTATTCCAGGACAGCCAGGTTTATATAGGGATACTCTGTCTCGAAACATACACAAATACACACACAAACACACACACACACACACACACACACACACAAACAAAAACACAAAACGTAAAAAAAAAACCTAAAAAAACAAAAATCCTAACACACAATGAAAAAAAAAAATTTAAAGCCTAAAAAAAAAAAAGAAATCTAAAACCTTAAAAAAACCCGAGTATCCTTAAAAAAAACAAAGAAACAAACAAACAAACAAAAAAAAACAACAAACAACAACAGCAACAACAAAACCCAAAAAGGAAAAACAGAAAAGAACACTTCAATACACAAAAATACTGAAAACGAAACCTCTAAAACACTCTTCTTAAAACCCTTAAGAAAAACACTAAAATTCTAAAAACCTCAAAAATATACAAGAACTCAAAACTGACTCAAAAATTGATTTTTTTTTTTTTTTGGTTTGTTTGTTTGGTTAGTTGGTTTTTCTTGGTTTTTGGTTTTTTGACTTTTTGGAGATTGGGTTTCTCTGTATTTCTCTCTCTGTACTGGAACCCAATCTATAGAAAATACTGGCCTGGAACTCAGAAACCTAATACCTCTGACTCACAATTACTGAGATTAAAGGCAAGGGCCACCCCTTCCTGCCATTCCTAAAATACTGAAACTTTGAAAATAAAATCTTAAATTTAAAAGAAAAAAGCCTCTAAAATACACACACACAGACATCGAGACACACACACAAACACAAACAAATAAACCTAAAAAAAGTGAAATATAAAACTCTAAAAAAAAAAATTAAAAAACCCAAAAACATTAAAACACCCTAGAATCTTAAAAAAAAAATTCCAAAAAAAAATAACTAAAATATTGAAAACCAAAAAAAAAAAAACCTCTAAAAGCTGCTTCAACAAACCCTACAAAACCTTTATAAAAAACAATAACATTGTAAAAAAAAACATAACAAAACAAAACAAACAAACAAACAAAAAAACCAGTTAGTCCAAAATGTCCATAAAGTAATTTTTCTTTCTTTCTTTCTTTCTTTCTTTCTTTCTTTCTTTCTTTCTTTCTTTCTTTCTTTCTTTCTTTCTTTCTTTCTTTCTTTTTCTTCCTTCCTTCCTTCTTTCCTTCCTTCTTTCCTTCCTTCCTTCCTTCCTTCCTTTCTTCCTTCCTTCCTTCCTTTCTTCCTTCCTTCCTTTCTTCCTTCCTTCCTTATTTCCTTCCTTCCTTCCGTCTTTTTTCCTTTTCCTTCTCTCTCTCTCACTCTCTCTCTATATATATGTATCTATCTATTTATCTCTCTCTCTCTCTCTCTCTCCTTTTCATTTTCTATACTTTTTAATTTTAAAACTGGGTTTCTCTGTTTTATCCTGGCTCTCTGGGAGATCAATCTCAAGACCAGGCTTCCCTCCAACTAAAAAATCCCCTACCAGTTTACCTTAGGGCTAGCATTTATATGAAAGGGGCAGCCATTGCCTGCCAACTCTAAAATTATGCACCACCAAAATAAAAACCCTCAATTTTTAAATAAATATTCAAGAATACACCCACAAAAAAAGAACATAAATAAAGCAATGAAATATTAAAATAAATAAATCCTTGAAATCTAAATGAAACCTGAAAAGTCCAAAACACACTAAAAATTGAAAAAAAAGGAAAAATATGAAAAATACAGAAAAACACTAAAAATATATTCAATACCGAAAACCAAAAAATCCTCTAGAACACTCTTCTTAAAACCCTACAAAACCCTTAAGAAAACACTATAATTCTAAAAACTTCAAAATATACAAGATCCCAAAACTGACCCAAAAACTGTTTGTTTGTTTTTGTTTGTTTGTTTGTTTGTTTGTCTGTTTGCTTGTTTTTGGTTTTTTGAGTTTTTGGGGATTGGGTTTCTGGTTTCTCTGTCTGTCATGGATCACACTCTCTAGAAAATGCTAGCCTCGAACGCAGAAATCACTACCTCTGACTCCCATTTAGTGTGATTAAAGGCAGGGCCACTACTTCCTTGTATTCATAAAGTACTTCAACTTCAAAAACTAAACCTAAAAATTTAAAAAGGAAAAGAAAAAGAAAAAATATATATACTCTAAAATACACACACAGACATACAGATACACACACACACACACACACACACACACCAACAAATAAACCTAAAAAAAAAAAAAGGAAAGATAAAACTGTAAAAAAAAATCTTTAAAAACCCCCAAACACTAAAACATTCTAGAATCTTAAATAAATAAATAAATAAATAAATAAATAAACAAACAAACAAACTAACTAACTAAAATACACTAAAATCTCGAAAACAAAAACAAACACCCAAAAACAACAAACAAACAAACAAAAACTCTAAAAGCCGCTTCAACAAATCCTACAAAACCCTTATGAAAAAATAATATTGTAAAAACTAACAAACAAACAAGCAAAACAAAAACAAAAACAAAAAGAACACAGTTAGACCAAAATGTCCAAAATGTCCAAAAAGTTATTTGTTTGTTTATTTATTTATTTATTTATTTATTTATTTATTTATTTATTTATTCGTTCTCTCTCTCTCTCTCTCTCTCTCTCTCTCTCTCTCTCTCTCTCTCTCTCTTTCTTCTTTTCTTCCTTTCTTCCTTTCTTCCTTTCTTGGTTTCTTGCTTTCTTCCTTTCTTAATTTCTTCCTTTCTTCCTACCTTCTTTCTTTCCTTCTTCTTCCTTCCTTCCTTCCTTTCCCCCCCCCTCTCTCTCTTTGTCTTTTTCTTTCTTTTTGAATTTTGGAGAATGACTTTCTCTGTCTTTTTTGGCCATCCTGGGTGTCACTCCATGCAATAAACTAGCCTCCATCTTAAAAATCCCTTAGTTGTTCCTCCCTAGGGCTAGGTTTTATAGGCAATGGCCCTCATTAGCTGGCAACGTTAAAACCATGAAAAACCAAAGTTGAATCCCACAAATTTTAAATAAATATTCAAGAACACACATATACACACACAATCCCAATGTGAATTAAAATAAAAAATAATAATAAATAAAAAATAAATTGCTGAAGGGAAAATAATACCCCCAAATATTAAAACACAGTAAAATTGTTTAAAAAACTAGAAAAAAAAATACACTGGATATCTGAAAACAAAAAACACTCAAAAGCACTCTTCTAAAAATCCGGGAAATCAAATGAAGTTAAAGAACTTAAAGAACTATTCTTTCTTTATCTTTCTTTCTGTCTTTCTTTCTGTCTTTCTTTCTGTCTTTCTTTCTGTCTTTCTTTCTTTCTTTCTTTTTCTTCCTTCCGTCCTTCCCTCTTTTTTCCTTTTCCTTCTGTCTTTCTCACTCTCTCTCTATGTATCTATCTATTTATCTTTTCTGTCTGTCTCTGTCTCTGTCTTTGTCTCTTTCTCTTTCTCTTTCTCTGTCTCTGTCTCTGTCTCTGTCTCTGTCTCTGTCTCTGTCTCTCTCTCTCTGTCTCTCTCTCTCTCTCTCTCCCTTTCATTTTCTATATTTTTTTAATTTTTATAAACTGGGTTTCTCTGTTTATCCCTGACTCTCTGGGAGATCAATCTCGAGACCAGGATAGCCTCCAAATAAAAGATCCCCTACCAGTTCACCTTAGTGCTAGCATTTTTATGAAAGGGGCAGCCATTGCCTGCCAACTCTAAAATTATGCACCACCAAAATAAAAAC
>NW_028227277.1:2267267-2272267 GCF_978045245.1 Mus caroli | reverse complement strand
GTCTCTCTGTCTCTGTCTCTCTCTCTCTCTCTCTCTTGAGTTTCTTTGTGTATCTCTGGTTGACTTTCAGCTCCATGTGGAGGCCTCAAAGAACTCTAATTAAAAACAAAACAAAAAAAAACAAAACAAACAAACAAACAAACAACAAAAAAACACCTAACTCTGTCTCCCAATTACTGAGATTAAAGAAATGGGTCAACATTGCCTGGCAAACCCAAAACTAGGAAATCTAAAATATAAACCCCTAAATGTTTTAGAAAAAATCATGTACAAAAACAACACCACCAAAAACAAAACCCTAAGCAATACAGTAAAATGCTACAAAAGTCAAGTAAAATCAAACCTAAATTAAACCTCAAACCCAAAAATACACTAAAATCATTAAAAAGAAAAAGAAAAAACACTAAAAATACACTAAAAGCCTGAACAAAGACAAGGACCAAACCCAAAGAAATACATTAAAATGGTAAAAAAATAAAATAAAATAAAGCCTAAATGAAATCCCAAATCCATAAATACATTAAAATCATAAAAAAAAAAAATATGTGTATACCCTGGCAACATGGAAATCACTCTGTAGTCCAGGCTGCCCTAGAAATCAGAAATCTACCTGCCTCTGACTAACCAAGTGTGGGATTGAAGGCATGGATCACCACTGCCTGGCAAAACTAAAACATTTAAACCCAAAAAAATATAAACATAAATATTTTGTAAAAACATTCAAGAACACAAACACACAAAATAGGAAAACGTTAAGAAAATGAAATAAAGCCCAATAAGAATGAAAATCAAGAAAAAAATCATAAATTCTTAATAAACAAAGAAAAAAATTAGTATACATATACTAAAACTCTTAACGCCAAAAATCTCTAAAACGCGAAAAAAAAAAAAACTACAAAACTCATAAAAAAAACCCCTAAAATTATATATATTTATTTATTTAGGTTTATGTTATGTTTATGTTTATATTCATATTTATATATTCAAGAATCTCCAAATGATTCTAACCCCCCCCCCTTAAAAAATTCTCTTTGTATTCCTGTCTATCCTGAAACTCACCATGCAGACTAGTCTGATCATTAACTCAGAAATCCAAGAACTCTGCCTATAAAGTTCTGGGATAAAACGGATGGGTCACCACACACTGGCAAAAATAAATTTTTATATTAAAAATAAAACCATAAATTTTTGAAAAATACTCAAGAACTGACAAACAGACAGACAGGTAGACAGACAGACAGACAGACACACACACACACAAACAAACACACAAATATACACTCATACAAAAAGTAAAACCTTAAAATATAACCGTAAAAAAAAAAAAAACACTCTAAAACCTATTAAAAGACACTAAATATAAACTAAAATTGAAAAAATCCAAAAAATAAAAACTATAAAACAGTCATCTAAGATCTCTAAAAACGTTTTCAAAAAACTCTAATATGCATAAAAAATACGAAAGAACCCAAAAGAATTCCATACAGTAAATTTCTTACTAAATCTATTCCTTTCTTTCTTTCTTTCTTTCTTTCTTTCTTTCTTTCTTTCTTTCTTTCTTTCTTCCCTCTCTCCCTCCCTCCATCCCTCCGTCATTTCCTCCCTCCCTTCCTCCCTCTTTTCTTTCTTTCTTCTTTCTTTTTTTGGATTTTTGTTTCTCTCTCTCTCTCTCTCTCTCTCTCTCTCTCTCTCTCTTTCTTTCTCTCTCTCTCTCTCTCTCACTCTCTTTGTCCCTCCCTCCCTCACTTCCTCTCTCTCTCCTCTCTCTCTCTTTGTCTCTCTCTGTCTCTCTCTGTCTCTCTCTGTCTCTCACTGTCTCTCTGTCTTTGAGTTTTGGAGACTGCGTTTCTCTGTGTAGCAATGGCTGTCTTCTACCTACCTGTGGAGACCTTGCTGAACTCTACTTTAAAAAAAAAATCACCTAACTTTGTCTCAGAATTGCTGGGATTAAAGTCATGGACCAACTTTGCCAGGCAATCCCAAATGATCAAATCACAAATATAAAACCTTTAATGTTTTTTTTAGAAAAAAATCAAGTACAAAACAACAACTGTAGTCTCCCGTCCCCAAGCCTGAAACCTGCATGCTCAGTGGTGGAGTGTGCTAGTCAATTGTTCTGCCTAGCCCACTGCTGGAGCTTGCTGATTTGCTCTTCCAAAGCCGTCACGTGGTCACCCTGCTACTGGACCCCAAGATTATTATTTGTCAGGAATTGGGCCCCCTTCCCCTGCTCCATAACTGCGTGCAGAATAGTAAAATTGAGCTTTCATCAGTATGACTGTCTTAGGTCCATTTTTATCTCATACTCTCTAGCCCTTCTTCTCTTCCAGGTTATTAAGGTGCCTTTCCAGCCTAGAACCCACACATAAGGTCATGTGGGTGGAGACAACATTTGGCGAACAAACACAGGACTGAGAAACGGCAGAGGACATTTGGAAGAAGCACTGCTGGTTTGGATCTCCATAAAAGAAGAAAATAATTAAAGGAAATTCATACCGGAGAAGGTCGGTATGGGCTAAGTTGAAACAGCATTAACCCAAATGCTAATTCACTTAGTTTCAGCAGTGAAGTTTATCAGGGACTTGGAACTGTTAGGCAATTAGACATAGCTCCGAGAAGCTACATTTTTAGGCATTAGAAAAGAAAGGAATTATTAAAAAGGAAATTAATGATCAGGTGGATAAACCACAGTCCAAAAAAAAAACTGCATCATGAGGAGGGAGGAAAATGTCCTAAAAAGCACAGTTAATTTCAGGAGTGCCATGCTTTGTTCTCTCTGGGTCTTACAACAAATGTACTCTGGCCCCTTTTGTGTGTTGTCTAATGTCTGGTGCACCAATCTGTTCTCAGGTTCAATTCATGTATGTCTGTGTCCAGTCTGTATGAATGAATGTTCCATGTTTTAT
This sequence comes from Mus caroli, assembly GCF_978045245.1. Lineage (NCBI taxonomy): Eukaryota > Metazoa > Chordata > Mammalia > Rodentia > Muridae > Mus > Mus caroli. The sequence goes on along the minus strand of NW_028227277.1, from coordinate 2,269,361 downwards.
GTTGGATAATAAAGATGGTATAAAAAATTTTATCTGCAAGGCCAAGAGCTGCCACGTGCCTCAACCAGGAATTAGACATATTGCAGGAGAGTCCCTGCTGGAAAACTGTTCGTTTTAGAAAAAAAGGGCTAGTCTACAATCTCTTAGTTTCAGGGTAAAAAAGCTGATAAATGGTTCGTGATTAATGAATTTGACAAATTATAAAGTGCCCTTTATTCTATGATTGTAGCTACAAAAAATAATATTCTCTGATTGGTCTAAATGTAACTGCTTCATTTTGTGCTTTTTTATTGAAAATGTGTTCTGTGTGTTTTCACAATCAGCTCAAAAGTTGTTGGTTAAGATTAATAATTGTTACATTGCTACAGATAGTCTTAAAATTGATAACTCAAGTTTAGAGTTCTTATAACATGTGACATAAGGAAGTCCAAGAGACAGGGTCTCTAAAGATATTTCTAGTTTAAATATTAATTAATGTGGTTTCTATTCTGAAAACTATAATTTAAGATAAGGTTTAAAGCAATGCCTCTTTATTAAAGCAGTAAAGCTTACATATATTCATAGGTATTAATTGGCAGACAAAATTTGTAATATGATAGTAATGCTTCTAATATTATTGATTTTAAAGATGATAAATTGTTTTAAACGTGGGTTTTACTTTCCCAAGTTTGTAGATATTATCCTAACGTTGCAAAAGAGACTTGAAAATTATGGTTAAAACTGCCAGTGTTCCATTGACTGCCGCTTGCAGTTTGATTGCAAATTTAAGATTTTCTACTCACCCATATATTGTTAATTAAGATTATTACAAGAGTAATCATCCTATAATTGTGCTAATACTTCATACAAAACTTAGACAGAGTTATCTAGCTATGTTTGTCTTTATGCATAGATTAGACCCGCATACAATCAGTTTGTGTATAGTTGATGCCTGGCAGGAAACTGCAGTTGGGCAATTTTTTCAAAACACTAAATTCAAATAACCTCATTAAAAAATGGGGATCAGAGCTAAACAAAGAATTCTCACCTGAGGAATACCGAATGGCTGAGAAGCACCTGAAAAAATGTTCAGCATCCTTAATGATCAGGGAAAAGCAAATCAAAACAACCCCGACAGTCCATCTCACACCAGTCAAAATGGCTGAGATCAAAAATTCAGGTGACAGCAGATGCTGGCAAGGATGTGGAGAAAGAGGAACACTCCTCCATTGTTTTGGAATTGCAAGATTGTACAACCACTCTGGAAATCAGTCTGGCGGTTTTTAGAAAATTGAACATGATACTACCAGAGGATACTGCAATACCTCTCCTGGGCATATATCCAGAAGGTGTTCCAACTAGTAAGAAAGAAATATGCTCCACTATGTTTATAGCAGCCTTATTTATAATAGCCAGAACCTGGAACAAACCCAGATGCTGCTCAATAGAGGAATGGATACCAAAAATGTGATACATTTACATAATGGAGTACTAAACAGCTATTAAAATGAATGAATTTATGAAATTCCTAGGCAAAAGGTTGGACCTGGAGGAAATTATATTGAGTGAGGTAACCCAATCACAAAAGAACTCAAATGATATTTTCTCACTGATAAGTGGATATTAGCCCAGAAACTTAGAATACCAGAGATATAAGATACAATTTGCAGAACACATGAAACTCAAGAAGAACGAAGACCAAATTGTGGATACTTTGCCCCTTCTTAGGATTGGGAACAAAACATCCATGGAAGGAGTTACAGAGACAAAGTTTGGAGCTGAGACAAAAGGATGGACCATTTAGTGACTGCCATATCCAGGGATCCATCCCATACTCAGCCTGTAAATGCTGACACCATTGCATACACTAGCAAGATTTTGCTGACAGGACCCTGATATAGCTGTCTCTAGTGAGACTACACTGGGGCCTAGCAAACACAGAAGTGGATACTCACAGTCAGCTATTGGATGGATCACAGAGCCCCAAATGGAGGAGCTAGAGAAAATAGGAAAGGAGCTAAAGGGATCTGCAACCCTATAGGTGGAACAAAATTATGAACTAACCAGTTCCCCGGAGCTCTTATTCTAGCTGCATATGTATCAAAAGATGGCCTA
>NW_028227277.1:2242267-2264767 GCF_978045245.1 Mus caroli | reverse complement strand
GAGGTCCAGAAATTCACTGTGTAGAGTAGCCTGATAATGAACTCAGAATCCAAGACCTCTGTCGCAAAAGGCTGGTATAAAAGATATGGATCACCACTGTCAGGCAACCTTAAAATCCTTAAACCTCAAAATAAAACCTTATTTTTTTTTTGAAAAATTCTCAAAAACACACACAAGTAAAACCCTAAAATATATCCATAAAGCCCCCCAAAAAAACTCTCTAAAATTTAAAAAAAAACTAAACATACACTAAAATCCAACAAAAACAAAAACAAAAACTGTACAACAGTCTTGTAAGAATACTTAAAAAATTAAAAACCTAATATTATAAAAAACATAATAAAAAAGAACGCAAAAAATTCCATACAATAAGTTTCTTACTTACAGACTTTCTTCCATTCTTTTTTCCTTTCTATCTTTCTTCCTACCCTTTCTTTTTTCTTTCTTTCTTTTCTTTCTTTCTTTCTTTCTTTCTTTCTTACTTTCTTTTCTGTAATTTTTTCTTTCTTTCTAACTTTCTCTCTCTCTCTCTCTCTCTCCCTCTCTCTCTCTCTCACTCACTATCTCTCTCTCTTTTAAATTTTTTAAAAGTTTTTTAGACAGGGGTTCTCTTTGTATCCTTGGCTGTCCTGGAACTCACACTGTAGACTAGCCTGACCATGAATTCATAAATCCAAGACCTCTGCCTCTAAAATGCTGGGATAAAAGGGATGGGTCACCACAGACTGGCAACACTAAAATTCTTAAACTACAAAATAAATTTTATTTTATTTTTTAAATATTCAAGAACACACACACACAGACACACACACAAAATCATAAAACAGTAAAACATTAAAAACATGAACTAAACTCTAATAAGGACCAAAAATCAAGAAAAATCCTAAAATTCTTAATAAAGAAAGAAAAAAAACACTAAACAGATACTAAAAACCTTAAAGAAAAAGATTTTCAAAACATTGTTCTAAAACCCCAAGAAAACCCGAAAAAAAAAAACCTCTATAGTTCCAAATACATATATATATATATATATATATATACACATTCAGGAATCCAAGAATGACCATGAATGTCTTCCCTCTCTGCTCCCCCCGAGTTTTTTCTTTCTTTCTTTCTTTCTTTCTTTCTTTCTTTCTTTCTTTCTTTCTTTCTTTCTTTCTTTCTTTCTTTCTTTCTTTCTTTTTTCTTTCTTTCTTTCTTTCTTTCTTTATTTATTTATTTATGTTTTTTATTTTTTGGAGACCCGTTTTCTCTGTGTATCCTTGGCTGTCTGGAACTCACTCTGTAGACTGACCATGAACTTTGAAATCCAAGACCTTTATCTCTAAAGTGCTGGAATAAAACTCATGGGTCATCACTGACAGCAATCCTAAAATCCTTAAACCACCAAAAAACCTAAAATTAAAAAAAAAAATATTCAAGAACACACACACACAAATAGTAAAAACCTAAAATATAAACATAAAGGCCTCCAAAAGAACTCTCTAAAATGTTTACAAAACACTAAACATACACTAAAAGCCAAAAAAAAAACCCTAATAATTATACAACGCTCTTCTAAAACCGCTTTAAAAAAATAGTACAAAAGAACCCAAAATTTTCCATAAATTAAGTTTCTTACTTACAGTCTTTATTCCTTTCTTGTTTCTTCCTTCCTTTCTTTCTTCCTTCCTATCTTTCTTCCTTCCCTTTCTTTCTTACTTTTCTTTCTTTCTTTCTTTCTTTTTTTCTTTCTTTCTTTCTTTCTTCCTTCCTTCCCTTTTTTCTTCCCTTTTTTTCTTCTTTCCCTTTCTTCCTTCCCTTTCTTCTTCCCTTTCTATCTTTCTTTCTTTCTTACTTTCTTTCTTTCTTTCCTTCCTTCTTTCCTTCCTTTCTGTTTTTCTTCCTTCCATACTTTTTCCTCATTATTTCTTTTTTTCTTTTTTCTTCCTTCTTTCCTTTCTTCCTTTCTTTCTTTCTTTCTTCTTTCTTTCTTTCTTTCTTTCTTTCTTTCTTTCTTTCCTTCCTTCCTTCCCTTCTTCCTTTCTCTTTTTCATTCCTTCCTTACTTCGTCTCTTTCTTTCTTTTTTCTTCCATTCTTTTATTTCTCTCTTTCTTTCTTTTCTGTAATTCTTTCTTTCTTTCTTTCTTTCTTTCTTTCTTTCTTTCTTTCTTTCTTTTTTTCTTCAAACTTTCTCTCTCTCTTTCTCTCTCTCTCTCTCTCTCTCTCTCTTTCTCTCTCTCTTATATTTTAGAGCTTTTTTGAGTTTTTTTACAAAATAAATTTTCCTTTTTTTGAAAAATATTCAAGAACACACACACAAACACACACACAAGTAATAAAACCCTAATAAATAAAAGTAAAGCCAAAAAATAATCCAAAAACTTTTTAAAATATTAACCTCCAAAAAAAACCTATACAACTCTCTTCTAAAAACTCTTTAAAAACCCTAGTATTCATTAAAAAAAAAGAAACATTTTCATACAGTAAATTTCCTACTTACAGTATTTCATTCTTTCTTTCTTTTCAACTTTCTTTCCATCTTTCTTTCTTTCTTTAAGCCCGACCATGAACTCAGAAATACAAGACTCTTTCTCTAAAAAGTTGAGATAAAAGGCATGGATCACTCCAGACAGTTGGCAACCCTAAATTTCTCAATCCACAAAATAAGTCCTTTAAATTTTTTGAAAACTATTCAGGAACACACAGACACACACACACACAGACACACACAGACACACACACAGAAACACACAGACACAAACATAGATACAAACACACACAAATAGTAAAACCATAAAATATAAACCTAAAGCAAAAAAAAAAAGTCTCCCTAAAATGTTTTTTAAAAAACTAACCATACACAAAACCCTTTAAACGAAAAAAAAAAAAAAAAAAAGGAAAAAACATAAGGAAGCCAAATATATGCATAAAGTAATTTGTTTCCTCCTTCCTTCCTTTACTTCCTTCCTTCCTTCTTTCCTTTTTTCCTTCTTTCCTTCTTTTCTTTCTTTCTTTCTTTCTTTCTTTCTTTCTTTTCTTCATTTCTTTGTGTGTGTTTTTGGAGACTGGAATTCTATGTGTGTACAGTGGTAGTCCCTGAAATCACTCTGTAGACCAGGATGGCCTACAACTCAGGAATACACCTGTCTCTGCCTACCAAGTCTTAGATTTAAGGCATGGATCACCACTGCCTCACAACACTAAAACTCTTAAACCCCAAAAATATAACCCTTTAATTTTTAAAAAATACTCAAGAACACACACACACACACACACACAAACACACACACACACACACACAGTCAAATAAAACAGTAAATCATTAAAAAAATGAACTAAACCCTAATCAGAACCGAAAATCAAGAAAAAATCCTAAAATTCTTAATAAAAAAAGAAAAAAAATCACTAAACATATACTAAAAACCTTAAAGCCAAAGTTCTCAAAAACGTTGTTCTAAAACACCAACAAAAGCCTTTAAAAAAAACTCTAAAAATATAAATATATATATACATATTCAAAAATCCAAGAATGACCTGAGTTTTTTTTTTTTTTTTTTTAGTCTTTTTTTTTTTTTTCTCCTAGTCATTTGAATTGTGCATGTTAAAAACTGCACGGTTGCCAGGCGTGGTGGCGCATGCCTTTAATCCCAGCACTCAGGAGGCAGAGGCAGTTGGATTTCTGAGTTCGAGGCCAGCCTGGTCTACAGAGTGAGTTCCAGGATCAGCCAGGACTATACAGTGAAACCCTGTCTCAAAAAACAAAAAACAAAACAAAACAAAACAAAACAAAACAAAACAAAAACTGCACGGTTACCAACAGCAGTCTTTTGGCAAAATGGACCCTTATTGTGGGTCCAACCAATGCTTCCCCTGCAAAAATCATTGAGTGGTATCCTAATGCAGTTGCTCAACTTGCAATTCGGGGCATTTTTTCTTTCTTTCTTTTCTTTTCTTTTTTTTTTTTCTTTTTTGAGTTTTTGCACAATGGGTTTCTCTTTTTATCCCTGACAGTACTGGGCATGCCTCTCTAGAGCATGCTGGCCTCGAACTAAGAAATCCAACACTTATTCCTCTCAAATGCTGAGATATAAGGCATGGGCCACCACTGCCTGGTAATACTGAAACTCTTTTTTTTTTTTTTTTTTTTTTGTTTGGTTGGGTTTTTTTTTGTTTGTTTGTTTGTTTTGTTTTGTTTTTATTTGAGACAAGGTTTCTCTTTGTAGCCTAGGCTGTCCTGCAACTCACTTTATAGACCAGGCTGGCCTCGAACTCAGAAATCCTCCTGCTTGTGCCTCCCTAGTGGTGGGATTAAAGGCGTGTGCCACCATGCCCTGCAAACCTGAAAATCTTAAACTCACCAAATAACACTTTAAATTTTAAAAAGAAAAGAAAAGAAAACATAAGAAAACTTATAAACTCACACAAAAATACCCTCAAAAACAAAGATAAAACCTTACAAAACACTTAATAAAACACCCCCAATCCAAAAATACCCTAAAATCATTTAAAAAAAAAGAACGAACAATAAAAGTGCACTGAAATACTGAAAACAAAAAAAAAACAAAAACAAAAACAAAAGTCTTATAAAAACCCTACAAAAGCCTTAACAAAAACACTAAAATTATAAATAAATAAATAATAATAATAATAGTAATAATAATAATAATAATAATAATAATAATAATAATAATAATAATAATAATAAACAAAGACACAATATGAACTTATAAATCTATTGGTTTTATTTTGGATTTTTTGTTTTCTGATTATTTTGTTTTGTTTGTTTTGTTTGTTTTGCTTTGCTTTGCTTTGCTTTGCTTTGCTTTCCTTTGCTTTGCTTTGCTTTGCTTTGTTTTGTTTTGTTTTGTTTTGTTTTGTTTTGTTTTGTTTTGTTTTTGGAGACTGGGTTTTTCTTTGTATCTCTGGCTGTCCTGGACCACAATCTATAGACCATGCTGGCCTCAAAATCAAAAATCCACCTAACTCTGCCTCCCAAATTCTGGGATTTAATGCATGGGAAACCAATGCCTGGCAATCCTATAAATCTTAACTCTAAAAATAAAACCTAAAAATTTCAAAAAATAATAATAGTGAAAAACTCTAAAAATAAATAAATAAATAAATAAATAAAAATAAAGATAAACCATAAAATTGTTTTGAAAAAAATCCCCAAAATCCTAAACACCATAAAATTCTAAAAAAAAAAACACTAAAAATACACTAAAGTACTGAAAACCAAAAATAAAACTCTAAAACACTCCAAAACTAAAACCATAAACATACACTAAAACCCTGAAATCCAAAAAAAAAAACTTTAAAACAATAATCAAAAAGGCCTAAATACCCTTTTAAAAACCCTTAAATTCTAAAAAATAAAAAATAATAAAAAGAAAAAAAAATACATAGAAAGCCTGATATGTCCAAAGAGTCATCATCTTTTCTTCCTTCCTTCCTTCCTTTCTTTCTTTCTTTCTTTCTTTCTTTCTTTCTTTCTTTCTTTCTTTCTTTCTTTCTTTCTTTCTTCCTTTCTTCCTTTCTTCCTTTCTTCCTTTCTTCCTTTCTTTGTGTGTCTTTTTGGAGACTGGGATTCTATGTGTATACCCTGGTAGTCCCAGAAATCACTATTTAGATCAGGATGGCCTACAACTCAGAAATACACCTGCCTCTGCCTACCAAGTCTGAGATTTAAGGCATGGATCACCACTGCCTGAAAACACTATACCTCTTAAACCCCAAAAATATAAAACTTTAATTTTTAAAAAATAATCAAGAACACACACACACACAAACACACACACACACACACACAAAGAGTCAAATAAAACAGTAAAACATTAAAAAAATGAACTAAACCCTAATAAGAACCGAAAATCAAGAAAAAATCCTAAAATTCTTAATAAAAAAAGAAAAAAAAAAACATATACTAAAAACCTTAAAGCCAAAGTAATAAAAAACGTTGTTCTAAAACCCCAACAAAAACCGTAAAAAAAAAATCTAAAATTCTAAATATATATATATTAGTGAGTAGTATCCTAATTCAGTTGCCTCAACTTGGACTTCGGGGGATAAAAGCAGCCATTACTCATTTTGGGAAAGAACCTACTATTCTAATTGTGCCTTATACCTCTGCTCAAGTTCACATCCTGGCACAACAACTAACGATTGGGCAGAATTGGTTGCCTCCTGTTCAGGACAAATTAATAATCATTATACAAAACATCCAAATTTACAGTTTGCCTTAAGCCAAGTCATAGTGTTTCCAGTAGTAACAGCCAAATACCCACTTCCAGATAGGGTAGTAGTGTATACAGATGGATCCAAATCTGGCAGAGGTGCATATGTAGTAAATGACCAAGTAACATCTAAACAGTATAATGAGACATCACCCGAGGTTTTAGAGTGTTTGGTGGTTCTAGTGGTCCTTGACACTTTTCCTGGACCACCCAATATTGTATCTGATTCCTTATATGTGGTTAATGCAGTTAATACGCTTGAAGTTGATGGCTTAATTAGACCCTCTAGCAAGCTTGCTCATATTTTTCAGCAAATTCAGTCAGCCCTGTTACATAGAATTCATCTTGTGTGTATTACTCATGTTAGGGCTTATTCTGGCATTCCTAGCCCTATGTCTCATGGAAATGACTTGGCAGACAAAGCCACTAGAATCGTGGCTGCTGCTCTGTCCTCACAGGCTTTCATAAACGATTCCACGTGATGGTTGAAACATTATGCTGCCATTTCACTTTAACCAGGAAGGAAGCAAATGACATTGTCACCCAATGTCAAAACTGTTAATTTCTGCCTACTCCTCATATAGGGGTAAAACACCGAGGCATCAGGCCATTACAGGTCTGGCAAAGGGATGTCACTCGTATTTCCTCCTTTGGAAGAAATCAATATTTACATGTTTCCATTGACACCTGCTCTGCTGTTATGTTTGCTACAGCTTTAACAGGTGAGAAAGCCTCTCATGATATACAGCACTGTTTAGAAGCATGGAGTGCTTGGGGTAAGCCCACAATCCTTAAAAATGATAATCTGACAGGATATACCTCTGCTAAATTTCAGCAATTTTGTCATCAAATGAATATCACTCACCTGACTGGCCTTCATTATAACCCTCAAGGACAAGGCATGGTGGAACGTGCACACCGTAATCTCAAGTTTTATTTTATAAAACAAAAGGGGGGAGTTGATGAGACTCTGCTCTCACTGCCAAGAGTAGCTGTCTCCATGGCACTCTTTACAATTAATTTTTTGAATCTTGACTAGCAAGGTCCCTCTGCAGGCTATCGACACAGCTCAGACCCTGATAGACCAAAGAAAATGGTGAAATGGAAGCATGTGTTATCTGGTCTGGGGAAAGGCCCAGATCCTACTTTGTTAAGATCCAGGGGAGCTGTTTGTGTTTTTCCACAGTGTGAAGACAACCCATTTTGGCTTCCAGAACGACTCACCCGCAAGATAGTAATCAAGGATGGTGTGGAAGATGCTGACCTCCCAAGGACTGCTCCTGATGCTGACAATGCTGAACTTGTCTCAGGTTCCTAGTATGATGGGCAAACAGAGATGGGCCATTCTCTTGACTTTCCCTAAACCAATGCCAGTTCGCCATGATGCTATAGTTTTTCCAAAATTCTTTACTACTAATAAAATATTAGATTTACCATATCTACCCTATGATCCCACCCAAGCATCATTAGGAGAAAATCACTCTTTATTAGAACAGGGTTCTTTATATCACCAAATTAATGGACCAGGAGATGTATAAACCTCACAGTCCAAGCCTTAGGGATGTTTAATGTTCACTGAGGAGGCTGGGTGAGCACAATCCAAGATACTTCCAAAGCAGATATAACCATTACATATCGGACCTTACGGCAGGAGGCAATTTGGGTCAATGGTACATTTCCACCACTTAACTTTTCAGACAAAGAATGTCCTCCACAACCAAAAATAGCCCTACATTATAGATTGGAAGATGAAGGGCTGATCTTGCCTTGGACTGATTGTCAATCCTCCATCACTCGTAGGGCAGATCAGAGTAAAACCTTTTCCTAATCTCCCAACATGATGGCTGACCCAGAGAAGGAATTTATTATGAAAAAGGGACTTTTCATACAGGACTTTACAATGCATCCCTTTCATAGTGGGTGCTTTGTGGAGTCAATGGCAGTTGTACAGAACTCAATCCTTTGATCTTTATCCAGGGAGGAACAGTTGGAAAGGCTTCTTTTACTGGAATCTCCAGATTTGCTCAGTATTGGAGAATACATTGACTTCCTGGACTCTTATGGATAAACTAATACCAGCGTAGAGATCACTGGGCTAAATAAAATTTTCGTAAACCAGATTAATTACCCACCTATGCCAGTCTGTGTTTATTCTGTGTTTATGCCACTTTCTTGTTTATTCATTCAAATGATTCATTTGAAGTCTGTTTCAATGATTCTTGTAGGATTTCTCAATGTTGGGATGTAACAAAGGACACCCGTGCCATGGTGGCATGCATACCTTTTTGGATCCCTGTTCCAGAGGAAACACCCGCCACCATATCCCTGTTTCGACAAAAAAAGAGATTTTGGCATTAGTATTGCCATAATTATAGCAATTTCAGCCAGTGCAGCTGCTGCTACAGCTGCAGGGTACATTATGGGTAGTATGGTTCAGTCAGGCACAAAATTAAATCAGCTTTCAGCAGATCTGACTGATGCCATCACTGTCCTAACTTCTGCTAGTACTAAGTTAAACGGAGGGCTGATAAATTTGAATCAGTGCCTTGATCAGGCATAGGAACAGATAGGCATCCTATACCAGATGGTCCAGTTGGGTTGTGAACGAAAGTTGGGTGCTCTGTGTATTACCATTGTCCAATATGAAAATTTTACTCATGCAGCTAATCTGTCTTGACAGCTTTCCTTGTATCTTGCAAGAAATTGTTCTGAGGGATTCGATGAGAGTCTTGAGGCCCTGAGTGTTGCAGTTTTAAAGATCAACTCAATGCGAGTGGACCTGTAATTGACAGAGGGCCTCTCCTCCGGGATTTCATCTGCATTTTCTTATTTTAAGGAATGTTTAGGGGTAGGCTTATTTGGTGTTGCCACCTGCTGTGGACTTGGGTTCATGCTCTGGTTGGTTTGCAAGCTTAGAACCCAACAAACAAATGACAAGGTTGTGATAGCTCAAGCACTTGCTGCCATTGAGCAAGGGGCCTCCCCCCAAATCTGGCTATCTATGCTCAAGAATTAGTTGACACTGGTGGCTGACCTCTTTTGTAGAGTTTGCCCTAGGTCATTTAGTAGTTAGTGTCACATAGCACTGCGGTATCCAGGGACGGGCAATTTTCCTCATGCACAGGTCAACCTAAGACACGGGGCCCAGTTGCAATAGGGTTACCCTATGACAGGAAAGGCTGTGACATTAGAGGAACGACCTAAGACAGGAGCCACAGCGGATGGGCAAAATTACAAAGACCTATTCCAGCCTCATTTTAATAAAATAAAATGAGGGGGAGATGTGGAGAGCTGTGCGGCTAGCAATCTCCATTATAAGATGGTGCTAGCCTCTGCCTAATTAGTAAACAAGCCTTGTGCACAAGTGCAAGAATGAACTCATGCCTAGTCACTGCCTATCTCGGGGCGTAATAATAAGTTTATGGGAAAGCAACGAATCAGGAGGTGACAGGCCACATCAGGTGATGAAAGGCCATGGCTGAGGGCTATATAAGCAACGAAATTGGGGTCTTACCTCCTGAAGAAGTAATAAAGCTTTTTGCGGCAGAAGAATCATGTTGTCAGAGTGTGTTCTTGATGGAGAGAACAATAGCTTGGGACTTTCTTTCTTTCTTTCTTTCTTTCTTTCTTTCTTTCTTTCTTTCTTTCTTTCTTTCTTTCTTCCTTCCTTCCTTCCTTCCTTCCTTCCTTCCTTCCTTCCTTTCTTTCTTTCTTTCTTTCTTTCTTTCTCTCTCTCTTTCTCTTTCCCTTCCTTCTTTCCTTCCTTCCTTCCTTCCTTCCTTCCTTCCTTCCTTCCTTCCTTCCTTTCTTTCTTTCTTTTTCTTTCTTTCTTTCTTTCTTTCTTTCTTTCTTTCTTTCTTTCTTTCTTTCTTTCTTTTTTTTTGAGTTTTTAGACAATGGATTTTTCTTTGTATCCCTGCCAAAACTGGACATGCCTCTGTAAACCATGCTGGCCATGAACTAAGAAATTCAATACTTCTTCCTCTCAAGTGCTGGGATTTAAGGCATGAACCACCACTGCCTGGCAACCCTGAAATTCTTAAACTCCCGAATTAACACTTAAAATTAAAAAAAAAAAAAAAAAAAAAAAAAGAAAAGAAAAGGAAAGAAAAGAACAGAAAATAAAAGAAAACTCAAAAACACAAAAAAACAAACAAGAAAACCCTGAAAAAAAATATAACCTTAAAAAAATACTTAATAAAACACCCCAAATGAAAAAAAAACCCTAAAATCATTAAAAAAAAGAACAAACACTAAAAATGCACTAAAATACTCGAAACCAAAAAAAAAATGTCTAAAACAGTTTTTTAAATCCCTACAAAAGCCTTAACAAAAACACTAAAACTATAAATAATGATAATGATGATGATGATTAATATTATTATTAATATATACATACTTAAATATACAGATATACCTATATGTAAATAGTTTTTATATTATACCATATATAATGTATACATCACATAATATATAATGTATACATGACATCATTCATATGCACAGGACACTGAAATGACAGGTACTAAGCTCATATATAAAGTATGTATATATGTATAAATTTATACATATTTTATATATTTCAATTTTATTAATCATAAATATATATATGTATATATATATAGTAAATGAAATATCTGTATACTTCACATATATTTATATAAAATACTTATAAATATATAATGCATTTAAATTAATCATATGCTACATATATAAGTATTTTAATATATCATATATAGTTAGATATTGTTATGTATCTGGCAAATACATTTTATATACACACAGGAAAATTATATATGATATATACATAAATATATACCCATACTGTTTATATTATTTATGATATATCTATAACATAGTATAGATATTAACATAAATGCAATATGTATATTAGTATTGATAAATATATGATATATACATAAATTTCAATATATAAATGAACATATGTGGATATAGGTGTAAATTTAAAGTTTTATATAAAAGCTGATAAATATAAAAAGTCAAAAATTTACATATATAAAATATGTTATATTCCATACCCATAATATAGATTCAGGAAGAGACTGCACCACGAAGGTATGTGACCATTCCGTGACCAGATATGAGAATACCAGGACAGGAAGTGGCTGCATGGTGATAGGAAGTAGCCATAGCCTAACTGGAAGTGACCCTGTTGTTAAATGTGAGCATGTTGTCAAATGAAGCAGCCACATCATGACCAGAAGTGAACGGAAGTGACCCTGTCTTTACAGGAAGTGGCTTCAGAATGACCGGAAGTGACGGTAATGTGACCGGAAGTGGCAGTGAAGTAGGTTTTTCTTCTTGGTTTGTTGTTTCTCAGGGTGGGTATGATCTTGCAGTAGGAATTTTTACGGGGTTTAATGTTTGTTTATTTTTTATTTTTCAGGGGTTTGATGTATTTTTGGGGTTTTTTTAAAGGATTTTAGGATTTGAGGTCCATTTTTAGGGTTTTGGTGTTTCTTGAATCTTTTTTCTGTTCTTGAGGGATTTTTTTTTTAGAATTTTGGTGTTTTTATTTTGGAATTTTAGGGTTTCTTTTAGTTTTTATTAAGTCTTTTAGGGATTCTTAAAAGTATTTATAGGGTTCTGTTAGGGTTTTTAAATGAGTTTAGGGTTTTTCATGGTTTTGGCGATTCTTTTAAGTCCATAGGTTTGAAGGGGTCTTTCGTGGGTTTTTTTGTTTGTTTTTTTTAAAGGGGGTTTATGGATTTTAGGGTATTTTTAGGGTTCGAGAGTTGTAGAATTTAGGATTTTTTTTAGGGTTTTAGAATTTTTAGGGTCTTTTTAGAGTTCTTGTGTTTTCTTTGTATTTTTAGAATTTTAGGTTTTTAAAAATACATGTTAACTATTTTAAATTTTTTTTATCTTTTTGCACCTGTTTTAGGGATTGTTTAAGGGTTTTAGGGTTTTGGGGTATTTTTAAGGTTTTAGGGTTCTTTTAATGTTTTTAAAAGATTTTAAGGTTTTTTTCAGTTTTTTTTGCGATTTTTTTTTTTCTCAGATCTTAGATTTTGGTTTTGTTTTGTATTGTTTTGTTTTTCTTTTTTTTTATGGTTTTAGGCCTTTTTGGCTCTTTTTAGAGTTTTAGAGTTTTTCGTAGGATTTTTGTTGATTTTTTTAAAGCCTCAGGTTTTTTTGTTGTTGTTGTTGTTGTTGTTTTATTTGTTTGTTTTTTTACTTTTTAGGTTCTTTTCATGGTTTTTTTTTAAGGATTTTTTTGTAAGTCTAAGATTTTTTTTTAGTTTGTTTGTTTGTTTTTAACAGTTTCAGGTTGTCTAATTTTGGTTTTCGGGTTTTTATTGTCTTTTTAGGGTTTTTCAAGTTTTTTTTTAGAATTTTATGGGTTTTTTTTTCTAGAGGTTTAGTATTCTTTTGGGATTATCAGGTTTTTACTTAGGGTTTTAAAATTTTGTAGGTATGTTTAGAGTGTTTTAAGATTTGGGGGTTTAAGGGTTTTGGTGTAGTTTTTAGTTTTTTTTTTTTTTTTTTTTTTTTAAGGATGTTAGGGTATTTGTGGCTTTAGGGATTTTGGGGGTTCTTAGTGTTCATGTGTTTTTCAGAATTATACGGGTTTTTTTAGTGTTTTAGAGGTCTCTTGTTTCTTTTAAAAGATTTTAGTGTGTGTTAGTATTTTAGGGTTCATTTATGTTTTTTTTTTTCAAAATTTTATGTTTTTTTGTATTTTGGGGGCATTAGTTTTTTTGTTATTTAGTTTTTGTTTTGTTTTTTTTTAATAATTTTTATGGTGTTTTTAGTGTTCTAGAAGTTTTTTTTTTTCTTTTTCTTTTTTTTTCTTTTGCAATATAGGGTTTTTTTTGTTTTTGTTTTTGTTTTGTTTTGTTTTGTTTTTTCAGTCATAGGGTTTTTTAGTGCCTTTTTTAGTGTTCTAGAGATTATTTTTATTATGTTTAAGTTTTTAAGGGTTTTACGTTTTTTTTTTTTTTTTTTTTTTTTTTTTAGTTAGAGTTCTTGAGTTTTTTTGTTTTTTTTTCAGAATATTAGGACATTTAGGTTTTTTTGTTTGTTTATTTTTTGTTTTTTGTTTTTTTTTGTTTTTTTTTTTAATTTTAGCGTTTGTAAAAGGTTTAGTAGTCTTTTTATGGTTTCAGGTATTTATTTAGGGTTTTAAGGTTTTGTAAGTATTTACTCAGAGTGTTTTAGGTTTTCTGGGGATTTTATTGTTTTGTTATATTTTTTAGCTTTTTTTTTTTTTTTTTAAGGATTTTAGGTTTTTTTTATAGTTTTAGGAATTTTTTGGTGTCTTTTTAGTGTTCTTTACTTTTTCAGAATTATAGGGTTTTTTTTTTTTTAGTGTTTTAGGGTTTTTTATTTTTGTTTTTGAAAGGATTTAGGGTGTCTTAGTGTTTTAGGGTTTGTTTATGTGTTTTTTTTTAAAAGAATATTATGTTTTTTTTTAGGTTTTTTGGGATTTTAGGGACATTAGGGTTTTCTGTTTTTATTTATTTATTTATTTTTTTATGGTCCTAGAAGCTTTTTTTTTTTTTTTTCCCCAGGTTTTTGGAGTTTTTAGTGTCCTTTTAGGGTTCTAGAGATTATTTTATTTATTTTAGGTTGTTTTAGGGTTTAGGGTTTTTAAATATAATTTAGAGTTCTTGAGGTTTGTTTAGAATTTTAGTTTTTTTTGTTTTTTTTTTTTTTTTTTAGTTTTTTAAAGTTTTTTTTAATAATTTAGGGTTTTTTAAAAAAAGGTTCTTTCATTAAAAAAATGATTTTGAACGGAAATAAAACTTGAGACCTGTGATTCATGTAATATATGTCAAAGAACCCAAAGAGTTGTTTGTGAGCTTTGAAACCTGGGGCTGAGAATATAGCAGAACAGACCAGGACCTGCCCGGGCAGGCCCGTTGCCTCCCTATCTCCCACCACTCTGACCTAAGTTAAATGTTATCAGGCTGCTGATGTTTAAATGGACCAATCATGTGAAACCGCGCCAATTCCTCTCCCAGCCCCACTCCTTTTCTATAAAAACCCCTAGCTTCCAAGCCTCGTGGTCGAATCCACTGTCTCCTGTGTGAGATGCGTTTCAACCCAGAGCTCTGCCATTAAAATACCTCGTATTGTTACATCAAGGTGTTGTGTTCTGTTCCTGATTCTTGGGTGCATGCGGAATCAGGAGTTGAGTGGGGGTTTCACCACTAGGTTCTTTCAATTTTAGGGTTTTCTAGAGTTTAGGGCGATTTTTTTTTGTATTGTTTGTTTGTTTGTTTTGTTTTTATGGCTTTATGGTTTTTAGGGTCTTCTTAGGGTTATTGAAGTTTTGTAGAATTTTAGGGCATTTTTATGGTTTTACAATTTTTTAGTGTCATTTTGGTGTTCTTGCTTTTTTTGAATTTAAGGTTTTTTATAAAATGTGTTTATTAAGTATTTTAGGGTTTTTGGTTTTTCTTAGCTTTTTAGGGCTCTTTTATTGTTTGTTTAAAGATTCTAAGGTTTTTTAGAGTTTTCTTTTTTTAAGGTTATTGGTTTCTTTTAGAGTTTTTTTTTTTTTTTTTTCTTAGTTTTTTAGAATTCTTAGGGTTTGGCAGGGGTTGAGGGCCTTAGGGATTTTATGTAAGGTTATGAGGTTTTTATGATATTAAAAAAATTTTGTTTGTGTGTGTGTGTGTATGTGTGTGTGTGTGTGTATGTGTGTGTGTGTGTATGTGTGTGTGTGTGTGTGTGTGTGTGAGTTTTAGAGTCAGCGGTTTTTGAGGTTTATTTTTAGGGTTTTTAAACGTTTCTTAAGTTTCTTGATTTCTTCTAGATTTTAAGGTCTTTTAGGGTTTTAGGGGCTCACAAACACAAACACACACTCTAAAAGAAATCAAAAACCTTAAAAAAAGAAAACTCTAAAAAAACTTAGAATCTTTAAACAAGGATTCTAAGGATTCTTTTAAACAAGATCTTTTTGAAGGACTTTAGGAATAATTTTTTAGGTTTTATTTTATTATTTTTTTAATGCTTTAGGTCTTGCTTTTTGGGGGTAGTTTAGTGTTTTCTGAGTCTTTTTAGGGTTCCAGAATTTTGATTGTTGTTGTTGTTGGTTTGTGGAGGGGGGGCTGTTTTATTTTTTGTTTTGTTTTATAATTTTGGCAATATTTTTCTTTTTTTTTAAGTATTTTATGTTATTTTAGGTCCTATTTTTAATTTTTTTAGAATATTATACTTTTTTATTTTAATTTCTTAAAGCTTCAAGGTTTTCCTTGTATGCTTTTAATGTTTTTAGGGTCTTTTTAGGTTTTTTTTCAAAGGATTTTTAAATTTTTTTTTTTTTTTTAAGTTTTTAGGTTTTTGTTTGTTTGTTTGGTTGGTTGGTTCTTTTTAATGGTTTCAGGTTCAATTTTCGTTTTAGAGTTTTAGGGTTTTAAGGGTCTTTGAGGTTTTTTTTTTTTTATAACAATACTTTTAAGGGTTTTTTTTTTTTTTTTAGGGATTTAGGATTCTTTTTAGGGTTTCAAGATTTCATTTAGAAGTTTAAGGTTTTGTAGGAATTTTTTTTTATAGGAATTTAGGGTTTTTCTAGAGTTTCAGGGTTTTGATATATTTTTAAGGTTTTTTTTTTTTAATTTAGGATTTTTATGGTTTTAGGAATTCTGGCACAGTCTTTTTACAGTTCTTGATTTTTTTTCAGCGTTGATTTTTTTCAGTGTTTTAGGGCATTTTTTTTAGTTTTTAAAAAAGGATTTTAGGGTGTTTTAGTACTTTAGGGTTCGTTTATGGTTTTTCTAAGAATTTTTTTTTTTAGGTTTTTTTTTTTTTAGATTTTTGAGCTTTAGTTTTACAGCTTTTTAGGTTTCTAGAAGGATCATTTTTAACATTATATGGTTTTTAAGGTTAAGGATTTTTTGTGTCTTTTTAGGGTTCTAGAGATTTTTTTATTATTATTTTAAGTTGTTTAAGGGTTATTAAAAAAATTAGAATTTTTGAGGGTTTTTTTACGTTTTTAAAAATTTTTTATTAAGGATTTTATTGTTATTTCATTTTATGCTTTTATTTTATTTTCTTAAGGATTCTTTCCTTTAAAAGATGATTTAAGGATTTTTCTCAGTGTTTTGGGCAATTTTTTAATGCCATAGAATCTTTTTTATGGTTTTATAATTTTTGGGGTCTTTTTAGGGTTCTTGAGGTTTTGTTGAATTTTAGGGCAATTTTTAGGGGTTTAAAATTTTGGGGGTCTTATTAGAGTTCTTGCTTTTTTTTTTTTTTTTTTTTTTTTGAATTGTAGTTTTTTTTTATTTTAAAAAGTGTTTATTAAGTATTTTAGGGTTGCCGGGCAGTGCTGACCCGTACATTTGATCCCAGAACTTGGGACTCAGAAGCAGACAGATTTCTGAGTTTGAGGCCAGCCTGGTCTTGAGAGTGAGTTCCAGGAAAGCTAGAGCTACACAAAGAAACAGTCTCCAAAAAACAAAAAAAAAACAAAAAAAAAAAAAAGTATTTTAGAGTTTTTTTGTTTTTTTGTTTTTTATTTTATTTTATTTTTTGTTTTGTTTTGTTTTGCTTTATTTTTTTTCTATTCTTTTTGTTTTTGTTTTTAGCTTTTTAGGGATCTTTTGGTGTTTGTTTAAAGAACCTAAGTTTTTTCTGGGTTTTCTTTCTTTTTCTTTTATTTATTTATTTATTTATTTATTTATTTATTTATTTATTTATTTATTTATTTAGGTTTTAGGTTAATTTTAGGGTGTTTTAAGTATTTTAGATATTTTAGGGTTTTGAGGGTGATTTTTGAAGTCCTTAGGGATTTATTTAGGGTTTTTAGGTTTTTTATGGTTTTAAAAAATTTTGGCCATCAGAGGAATTAGAGGCCCATTGGTCTTGTAAACTTTACATGCCTCAGTACAGGGGAATGCCAGATCCAAGAGGTGGAAGTGGGTGGGTAGGGGAATGGGTGCGGGAGGTTATGTGAGATATTTGGTATAGCATTTGAAATATAAATGAAGAAAATACCTAATTAAAAGAAAAGTATTAAGAACTATTAGCCACCAAAAAAACCAAAAAACCAAAAAAACAAAAAACAAAAAACAAAAAAAATAAAATAAAAATTGGGGTCTTATTGTGTTTTAGGGTCTTAGGTGTGTTTGAGGTTCAATTTTATGTTTTTTTTTTTTTTTGAAGTCTCTTGATTTCTTTTAGATTTTAAGGTATTTTAGGAATCTTTAGGGTTTTTAAAGGATTTTAGGAATTTTTTAGGTTTTATTGTTATTATTTTTTAAAGGATTTATTTTTTTGTTGTTGTTTTTTGTTGATTTTTTTTTTTTTTTTTAGCTCTTTTGGGTTTCTCTGTCTTTGTAGTGTTTTTTGTTGTAGTTTTAGAATTTTGGAATATTTTGCTAGGGTTATAGGTCCTTTTAGGTTCTTTTTTTAAATAATTTTATAGTTTTTTTTTTAAAGGGTTTTTGTTGATTTTTTAAAACATCTAGGTTTTCTTTTTTAGGTTTTTATGGTCTTTTCAGGTTTTTTTTTTTTTTTTGGTTTTTCGAGACAGGGTTTTAAAGGACTTCTCTTAATTTTTTTTTTAAGTCTTGAGAAATTGTTTTAATGGTTTCAGGACCCTTTTTAAGGTTTTATGGGGGGTTTTTTTTGGTCTTTTTGTTAGGATTTTTGAGTATTTTTAAAGAATTTTGAGGGTTTTTTTTTTTTTAGGGGCTTATGGTTCTTTTTAGGGTTTCATGTTCTTATTTAGGGTTTTAAGATTTTTTTATTTTATTTTATTTTTTTTTACAAATATTTAGGGATTTTATTGAGTGGAGTTCAGGGTTTAGGTGTAGCCAAGCATACACAGAGAAACCAAGTCTCAAAAAAAAAAAAAATTCTATGGTTATTTTTGTGTTCATGTTTTTTTTTAGAATTTAAGGAAGAAAGAATGAAAAGAATTTTAGGGACATTTTTTGGCTTTTGATGTATGTTCTTTAGAATTTTATTTTTTTATTTTTATTTTTTGTTTTGTTTTGTTTTTTGTTTTGTTTTTTTTTAAGGAATTTAGTGTTTTTAGAAGAGTTTTTGTTGTTTTGCTTGAATTTTTTTTTTTTTAATTTTAGGGTTTTAATATTGGTGTTTCATTGTTTTATGGTTGCCAGAAATGGTGGCAGAGTGATTTCCAGGAAAGCCAGGGATACACAGAGAAACCCAGTCTCATAAACAAAAAAACGAAAAAAAAAAAAAAAAAAAAAGAAGAAGAAGAAAAGAAGAAAGAAAAGAGTTTCAGTGTAATTTTGTTAAGATGAGTGTTTAGAGTTTTTTTTGTTTGTTTGTTTGTTTTTCACGGTTTTAGTGTATATTAGTGGTTTTTCTTTCTGTTTTTTGTTTTTTGTTTTTTTTTGTTTTTTTCTTTTAATGGATTTTAAGGTGTTTTGGGTTGGGTTTTTTATTTATTTATTTATTTTTTATTTTTTTTTAGGCTTTAAGGGTTCCTTTTTAGGGTTTTACAAAACTTATTTTAGGTTTTTTGTTTTGTTTTTGTTTTTGTTTTTTATTTTTGTTTTTGAAAAGACTTTTTGAAAATTTTAGATTTTTATTTTGCAGTTTATGAGTTTTACTCTTGTCAGACAGTGGTGGTGCATGCCTTTAATCCCACACTTGAGAGAGAGAGGCTGAGGTATTGGATTTCTGATTTTGAGGTCAGCCTGGTTTACAAAGTGAGTTCCAGGACAGCCACACTGAAACACCGTCTCAAAAAACAAAAACAAACAAACAAACAAAAAGTTGTATGTTTATTTTTGTGTTCATGTTTTTTTAAATTTAAGGTTTTTTTTAAATGGTTTTTCAGGGTTATAGAGAACGCTTTTGAGGTACTTTGGTATTCAGGGTTTTAGTATATGTTTAGAGTTTATTCTATATTTTTAAAAGGATGTTAGGGTCTTTTAGTGATTTTTGGTTCTTAATAGGTTTAGGTGATTTTTTTTTTTAAGCATTTTAGTGTTTTATTTAGGGTTTGAGTGTGTTCTTGAGTTTTGTTTTATTTTTTTCATTTCAGATTTGTATATTTTGAGTTTAAGAGCTTTAGTGTTGCCAGCCAATTTTTTTTTTTTTTTTTTTGGCTTTAAAAACCATTTTAGTGTATTTTAGGGTTTTGGGGTTTTATTTAGGCTTTATTATTTATTTATTTATTTATTTATTTATTTATTTATTATTTTAGCATTTTTCTGTTCTTCTTAGGTTTTTTGTTGTTGTTGTTGTTGTTGTTGTGGGGGTGGTGGTGGTGGTTCTTGTTCTTCTTCTATTTTTAATTTTAGGGTTTAAATTTTGGGGTTTAAAAATTTTAGAGTTGCCAGGCAGTGGTGGCCCATGCCTTAAATCACAATACTTGGGAGGCAGAGGCTGGTGGATTTCCGAGTTGGAGGCCAGCCTCTTCTACAGAAGCAGCTCCAGGACAGGTAGGGATACACAGAGAAACCCAGTCACGAAACACACACACACACAAAAAAAAAAATTAAGAAACAAAGAAAGAAAGAAAGAAAGAAAGAAAGAAAGAAAGAAAGAAAGAAAGAAGAAAGAAAGAAGAAAGAAAGAAAAGAAAGAAAGAAAGAAAGAAAGAAAGAAAGAAAGAAAGAAAGAAAGAAAGAAAGAAAGAAAAGAAAACAAAGAAAGGAAAGACTGAAAGAAAAGTACTTTATGGATATTTTTGGCTTATTGTGTGGTTCTTTTTTTTAATATTAGTTTTTTTTTTAGGTGTTTTAGGGTTTTTAGAAGAGTATTTTAGAATTTTGTTTGGTTTTAAGTGTTATAGTGTATGTTTAGAGCTTTTTCTATAATTTTTAAAGGACTTTAGGTTGTTTTAGTGATTTCTGGTTCTTACAAGGTTTAAGGGAATTATTTTTTAGCACTTTACTGTTTTATTTCGTTTTTGTGTGTGTGTTCTTGAGTTTTTCTTTTTAATTTGAGGGTTGTATATTGTGAGTTTAAGAGTTTTTGTGTTGCCAGGAACTTAATTTAGAATTTTTAAAATTTAGGGTTTTTATTTAGGGTTTGAAGAATTTTTAGAAGAGAGTTTTAGAGTTTTTTTGGTTGTCAGGCTTTTAGAATATTTTTAGTGTTTTTCCTCGTTTTTTAAGGATTTTAATGTACTTTAGGTTTTGGGGGTTTAAATTAGGCTTTATTTTATTTATTTATTGTTTAGCATTTTACTCTATTTATTAGGGGTATTTTGTTGTTGTTGTTGTTGTCCTGATTTTTTTTTTAATTAGGGTTTTATATTTGCTGATTATTATATGGATGCCAGGCAATGGTGGCAAATGCTTTAAATCCCAGCAATTGGGAGGCAGATGTAGGAGGACTTTTGAGTTTGAGGCCAGGATAGTATACAGAGGGAGCTGCCGGACAGCCAGAGGTACATAGCTAAACACAGTCTCCCCAAACTCAAAAACAGAAAAACTCAAAAAAAAAATTTTTTTAGGGTCTTTTTGTGGTTCTTGTGTATATTTTTTTCCTTTTTTCTTTTTTTTTTTTTATAATTTTAGTGTTTTTCTTAAGGTTATTTAGAAGAGTGTTTTAGAGTTTTGATGGTTTTTGTTTTTGTTTTTGTTTTTTTTTGTTTCTTGTCTTTCAGGATACTAGTGTATTTTTTGGGTTTTTTTATTTGTTTGTTTGTTTTTATTTTTATATTTTTTTAAATATTTCAGAGTGTTTTAGGTATTTGGGTTTTTTTTTTTTTTTAAGGCTCTACAGTTTTTTTTTTTTTTCCATTTTCGGGTTTTTTGTCCTTGTTTTGGTAGTTTTTTTTTTTTTATTTTTGTATTTTATTTCAGTGTTTTTAAGTATTATTAGTTTTTTAATATAAGGTTTTATTTTTGGATTTTAAGACTTAAGTTTTGGCTCAAAATGGTGGCCCTTGCCTCGATTCTCCTCAACTGGGAGGCAGAAGTAGTGGAATTCTTAGTGCATGGCCATCTGGTCTAAAGAGGGAGCTCCAGGTGGACATCCAGAGATACACAGAGAAACCCAGTCACGAAAACCTCAAAAAAAAAGAAAGAAAGAAAGAAAGAAAGAAAGAAAGAAAGAAAGAAACTAGTAGGGACATTTTGGCTTTGTGTGTATTTTTTTTTTTTCTTTTTAGATTTCTAAGTGCTTTTTAAGGATTTGTACAATTTTTAGAAGAGTGTTTTAAGAAGTTTTTTTGTTTGTTTGTTTGTTTACAGGCTTTTAGTGTATTTTTAGTGTTTTTCTTGTTTTTAAGGATTTTCGTGTATTTTATGGTTTTGGGATTTAATTTAGCCTTTCTTTTTCTCTTTCTTTTTCTTTCTTTCTTTCTTTTTTCTTTTTTTTTTTTTAAGCTTTTTAGAGTATTTGTCAGGGTTTTTTGTTGTTGTCCTTGATTATTTTTTTAAAAATTTAGGGTTTTATATTTGGGTTTTAATTGTTCTAGGGTTGCCAGGCAGTAAAAGCCCATGCCTTTAACCCCAACAATTAGGAGGCAGGATTTTTTGAGTTCGAGGCCAGCATAGTCTACACAGTGAGCTCCAGGACAGATAGGGATACACAAAAAAACCCAGTCACGACAAAGGAAAAGAAAAAAAAAAAAGAAAGTAAGAAAGGAAGGAAGGACGGAAGGGAGCAAATTATTACTTTACGCCTATTTTTGGGCTTTCTGTGATTTTTTTTTTTATTTTTGGTTTTTTTTAAAGATATTTAAGGTTTTTTTAAAGGGTTTTCAGGATTTTTTGAAGATAGTTTTAGAGGATTTTTTTTGGTTTTTAGGGTTTTAGTTTATGTTTAGTTTTTTTTTTGTTGTTTAAGGTTTTAGAGGGTTTTTTTGGGAGGGGGTCTTTAGGGTTTTAGAATTTTTTTTTAGGGTGTGTGTGTGTGTGTGTGTGTGTGTGTGAGTGTTTGAGTTTGTTGAGTTTGAAGGCCGCATGGTCTACAGTGTGAGTTCCAGGACAGCCAGAAATACACAAAGAAACTTATTCTCATAACTTAAAATAAAAGAAAAAAAAAGAAAAAAAATAAAGAAAGATATTAAGAAAGAAGGAAAGAAGAAAGAAAGAAAGAAAAAGAGAGAGAGAGAAAAGGAAAGAAAGAAAGAAAGAAAGAAAGAAAGAAAGAAAGAAAAAAGAAGGAAAGAAAGAAAGAAAGAAAGAAAGGAAGGAAGGAAGGAAGGAAGGAAGGAAGGAAAAAAGAAGAAAGAAAGAAAGGAAGGAAGGAAGGAAGGAAGGAAAAAAGGAAAAAAAAGATTTAGTGAAATTTTTGGCTCCTTGTGTATTTTTGTAGCAATTTAGGGTCTTTTTAAGGGTTAATAGGGTGTTTAGAAGACTATTGGTGAGTTTTATT
>NW_028227277.1:2237267-2239767 GCF_978045245.1 Mus caroli | reverse complement strand
TTTTTTTCTTTGTTTATTAAGAATTTTAGGATTTTTTTCTTGATTTTCGGTTCTTATTAGGGTTTAGTTCATTTTTTCAATGTTTTACTGTTTTATTTGACTCTGTGTGTGTGTGTGTGTGTGTGTGTGTGTATGTCTGTGTGTGTGTGTGTGTGTGTGTGTGTTTGTGTGTGTGTGTGTTCTTGAGTATTTTTTAAAAATTAAAGTTTTATATTTTTGGGGTTTAAGAGGTTTAGTGTTGCCAGGCAGTGGTGATCCATGCCTTAAATCTCAGACTTGGTAGGCAGAGGCAGGTGTATTTCTGAGTCGTAGGCCATCCTGGTCTAAATAGTGATTTCTGGGACTACCAGGGTATACACATAGAATCCCAGTCTCCAAAAACACAAACAAAGAAAGGAAGAAAAGTAGAAAGGAAGAAAGGAAGAAAGAAAGAAAGAAAGAAAGAAAGAAAGAAAGAAAGAAAGAAAGAAAGAAAAAAAGAGAGAGAAAGAAAGGAAGGAAGGAAGAAAAGATGATGACTCTTTGGACATATCAGGCTTTCTATGTATTTTTTTTTCTTTTTATTATTTTTTAATTTTTAGAATTTAAGGGTTTTTAAAAGGGTATTTAGGCCTTTTTGATTATTGTTTTAAAGTTTTTTTTTTTTTTTTTGATTTCAGGGTTTTAGTGTATGTTTATGGTTTTAGTTTTGGAGTGTTTTAGAGTTTTATTTTTGGTTTTCAGTACTTTAGTGTATTTTTAGTGTTTGGCTTTTTTTTTTTTTTTTTTTTTTAGAATTTTATGGTGTTTAGGATTTTGGGGATTTTTTTCAAAAAATTTTTATGGTTTATCTTTTATTTGTATTTATTTATTTATTTATTTATTTATTTATTTATTTATTTATTTATTTTTAGAGTTTTTCACTATTATTATTTTTTGAAATTTTTAGGTTTTATTTTTAGAGTTAAGGGTTATAGGATTGCCAGGCATTGGTTTCCCATGCATTAAATCCCAGAATTTGGGAGGCAGAGTTAGGTGGATTTTTGATTTTGAGGCCACCATGGTCTACAGATGGTGGTCCAGGAGAGCCAGAGATACACAGAGAAACCCAGTCTCCAAAAACAAAACAAAACAAAACAAAACAAAACAAAACAAAACAAAGCAAAGCAAAGCAAAGCAAAACAAAACACAACACAACAAAACAAAACAATCAAAAAACAAAAAAAAAAACAAAATAAAACCAATAGACTTATAATTTCATATTGTGTCTTTGTTTATTATTATTATTATTATTATTATTATTATTATTATTATTTATAATTTTAGTGTTTTTGTTAAGGCTTTTGTAGGGTTTTTATAAGACTTTTGTTTTTTTGTTTTTGTTTTTGTTTTGTTTTCAGTATTTCAGTGCACTTTTAGTGTTTGGTTTTTTTTTAATGATTTTAGGGTATTTTTGGATTGGGGGTGTTTTATTAAGTTAAGTTAAGGTTTTATATTTGTTTTTCAGGGTATTTTTGTGTGTTTATGAGTTTTCTTATCTTTTCTTTTCTTTTCTTTTTAAAATTTAAAGTGTTATTTGGTGAGTTTAAGAGTTTAGGTTTGCAGGGCATGGTGGCACACGCCTTTAATCCCACCACTAGGGAGGCACAAGCAGGAGGATTTCTGAGTTAGAGGACAGCCTGGTCTACAAAGTGAGTTGCAGGACAGCCTAGGCTACAAAGAGAAACCTTGTCTCAAATAAAAACAAAACAAAACAAAACAAAACAAAACAAAACAAAACAAAACAAAACAAAACAAAAAAAGAGTTTCAGTATTACCAGGCAGTGGTGGCCCATGCCTTATATCTCAGCATTTGAGAGGAATAAGTGTTGGATTTCTTAGTTCGAGGCCAGCATGATCTAGAGAGGCATGCCCAGTATTGGCAGGGATACAAAGAGAAACCCATTGTGCAAAAAACTCAAAAAAAAAAAAAAAAAAAAGATAGAAAAAATGCCCCGAATTGCAAGTTGAGCAACTGCATTAGGATACCACTCAATGATTTTTGCAGGGGAAGCATTGGTTGGATCCACAATAAGGGTCCATTTTGCCAAAAGACTGCTGTTGGTGAAAGACTCCAAACTCCCAAAGGGAGGCACTTACTCAAGCCTCGGGTCAGCCGTGCACCCAAGAAGACACTGAGACCGAACTTAAGATGTATAGAGAGTAAGATTTAATACAGCAACGACAAGAAAGCACATAAAAGCACATATACCAGATATCTGGGGTCGAACCTCATGCCAGCAAGGCGCAGAGGAGATTCGGCAATTAGCCCAAACCTTTCACAGGCTTTTATAGGAAATAGCCAAGGGAAAAGTAGAAGTTTTACGTCACCAA
This sequence comes from Mus caroli, assembly GCF_978045245.1. NCBI lineage: Eukaryota > Metazoa > Chordata > Mammalia > Rodentia > Muridae > Mus > Mus caroli. The sequence continues at coordinate 2,237,415 of NW_028227277.1, read as the reverse complement.
GGTGTTCTGCCAAGGGGCTTTACATAACCAAGTGGTCGTGTCCTATATTTTGGCAATGTACTCGATCTATTGGAACATTCTGGGATAGTACCAGGAGGCCCCTATCTCAAAAATGTTCTTGGCATAGTCTTCAGTTAGGAGGGGTAGG
>NW_028227277.1:2219767-2234767 GCF_978045245.1 Mus caroli | reverse complement strand
TTTTTTTTTTTTTCCGTTTAAAGGGTTTTGTGTATGGTTAGTTTTTTAAAAAACATTTTAGGGAGACTTTTTTTTTTTGCTTTAGATTTATATTTTATGGTTTTACTATTTGTGTGTGTATGTATCTGTGTTTGTGTCTGTGTGTGTTTCTGTGTGTATGTCCGTGTGTGTCTGTGTGTGTGTATCTGTGTGTTCCTGAATAGTTTTAAAAAAATTTAAAGGTCTTATTTTGTGGATTGAGAATTTTAGGGTTGCCTACTGTCTGGAGTGATCCATGCCTTTTATCTCAACATTTTAGAGAAAGAGTCTTGGATTTCTGAGTTCATGGTCGGGCTTAAAGAAAGAAAGAAAGATGGAAAGAAAGAAAGAATGAAATACTGTAAGTAGGAAATTTACTGTATGAAAATGTTTGTTTCTTTTTTTTTTTAATGAATACTAGGGTTTTTAAAGAGTTTTTAGAAGAGAGTTGTATAGATTTTTTTTGGAGGTTAATATTTTAAAATGTTTTTGGATTATTTTTTTGGCTTTACTGTTATTTATTAGGGTTTTATTACTTGTGTGTGTGTGTGTTTGTGTGTGTGTGTTCTTGAATATTTTTCAAAAAAAGTAAAATTTATTTTGTAAAAAATTCAAAAAAAACTCTAAAAATCTAAGAGAGAAAAAAAGAGAGAAAGAAAGAAAGAAAGAAAGAGAGAAAGAAAGAAAAAATTACAGAAAAGAAAGAAAGAAAGAGAGAAATAAAAGAATGGAAGGAAGAAAAAAGAAAGAAAGAGACAAAGTAAAGAAGGAATGAAAAAGAGAAAGAAAGGAGGAAAGGAAGGAAGGAAAGAAAGAAAGAAAGAAAGAAAGAAAGAAAGAAAGGAAGGAAGGAAGGAAGGAAGAAAAAGAAAAAAGAAATAATGAGAAAAAAGTATGGAAGGAAGAAAAAGAGAAAGGAAGAAAAGAAGGAAGGAAGGAAAGAAAGAAAGAAAGAAAGAAAGAAAGAAAGAAAGAAAGAAAGAAAGAAAGGAAGGAAGGAAGAAAGAAAGGGAAGAAGAAATGGAAAGAAGAAAGGGAAGGAAGAAAGAAAGGGAAGATAAAAAGGGAAGGAAGATAGAAAGAAAGAAAGGGAAGGAATATAGAAAGAAAGAAAGAAATAAAGAAAGAAAGAAAGAAGGAAGGAAGGAAGAAAGAAAGAAAGAAAGAAAGAAAGAAAGAAAGAAAGAAAGAAAGAAAGAAAGGAAAGGAAAGGTAAGAAAGAAAGGGAAGGAAGAAAGATAGAAAGGAAGGAAGAAAGAAAGGAAGGAAGAAGCAAGAAAGGAATAAAGACTGTAAGTAAGAAACTTAATGTATGGAAAATTTTGGGTTCTTTTGTACTATTTTTTTAAAGCGGTTTTAGAAGAGCGTTGTATAATTATTAGGTTTTTTTTTTGGATTTTAGTGTATGTTTCGTGTTTTGTAAACATTTTAGAGAGTTTTTTGGAGGCCTTTATGTTTATATTTTAGGTTTTTACTATTTGTGTGTGTGTGTGTATGTTCTTGAGTATTTTTTTTTAATTTTAGGTTTTTTGGTGGTTTAAGGATTTTAGGATTGCTGTCAGTGATGACCTATGAGTTTTATTCCAGCACTTTAGAGACAGAGGTCTTGGATTTCCAAGTTCATGGTCAGGCTAATCTACAGAGTGAGTTCCAGACAGCAAAGGATACACAGAGAAACTGTGTCTCCAAAAACTAAAAAAAAGAAAGAAAGAAAGAAAGAAAGAAAGAAAGAAAGAAAGAAAGAAAGAAAGAAAGAAAGAAAGAAAGAAAGAAAGAAAGAAAAAAAAACTCAAGGGGAGCGGGGAGGGAAGACATTCAGGGTCATTCTTGGATTCTTGAATGTGTATATATATATTTGGAACTATAGAGGATTTTTTTTTTCTGGTTTTCTTGGGGTTTTAGAACAACGTTTTGAAAATCTTTGTCTTTAAGGTTTTTAGAATCTGTTTAGTGTTTTTTTTTTCCTTTGTTTATTAAGAATTTTAGGATTTTTTCTTGATTTTTGGTTCTTATTAGAGTTTAGTTCATGTTTTTAATGTTTTACTGTTTTATGATTTTGTGTGTGTGTCTGTGTGTGTGTGTTCTTGAATATTTAAAAATAAAATAAAATTTATTTTGTAGTTTAAGAATTTTAGTGTTGCCAGTCTGTGGTGACCCATGCCTTTTATCCCAGCATTTTAGAGGCAGAGGTCTTGGATTTCTGAATTCATGATCAGGCTAGTCTACAGTGTGAGTTCCAGGACAGCCAAGGATACAAAGAGAACCCCTGTCTAAAAAATTTAAAAAAAAAACTAAAAGAGAGAGAGAAAGAGAGAGAGAGAGAGAGACAGACAGACAGACAGACAGACAGACAGACAGACAGAGAGTAAGTTAGAAAGAAAGAAAAAATTACAGAAAAGAAAGAAAGGAATAAGAAAGGGTAGGAAGAAAGATAGAAAGGAAGAAAGGATGGAAGGAAGACTCTAAGTAAAAAACTTATTGTATGGAAATTTTTGCGTTCTTTTTTATTATGTTTTTTATAATATTAGGTTTTTTTTTTTTAAGTGTTCTTACAAGACTGTTGTACAGTTTTTGTTTTTGTTTATGATTGTTGGATTTTATTGTATGTTTAGTTTTTTAAAAAAATTTTAGAGAGTTTTTTTGGGGGGCCTTTATGGATATATTTTAGGGTTTTACTTGTGTGTGCTCTTGAGCATTTTTCAAAAAAAAATTAGGTTTTATTTTGAGGTTTAAGGATTTTAAGTTTGCCTGACAGTGGTGATCCATATCTTTTATACCAGCCTTTTGAGACAGAGGTCTTGGATTCTGAGTTCATTATCAGGCTACTCTACACAGAGAATTTCTGGATCTCCAAGGATACATAGAGAAACAGTGTCTCCAAAACCAACAAAAAAAAATGTAATTTTTGGATTCTTCATTATGTATATATATATACATATATATACATATTACATTTACATACTTTCTCACACACACACACACACACACACACACATATATATATATATATATATATATATATATATATATATATATATATATATATGCACATACATATACACAAACCTATACACATACACGTACACATAAACAAACATACACATACATATACATACATATACATACATATACTTATATATGTGTGTGTGTATATATATGTATGTGTATGTGTGTAGATATATGTATGTATGTTTGTATATATATATATATATATGTGTGTGTGTGTGTGTGTGTAGGGTGTTTAGAACAGCATTTTAGAGATTTTTGGCATTAAATGTTTTAGAATCTGTTTAGTTCTTATGGTGGGAATTTATTAAGATTTTAGGGCTTTTTCTTGATTTTCGGTTCTTATTACGGGTTAGTTCATTTTTTTAAAGATCTGCTGTTTTACTTCTCTGTGTGTGTCTGTGTGTTCTTGATTTTTTTTTAGTTGTTGTTGTTTTGTGTTTTTGTGTTTTTGTGTTTGTTTTGTTTTGTTTTAATTTGTTTTGTTTTAATTTTTAGTCTTAATTTTCAGTTTTAAGAGTTTTAGTGTTTCCAGGCAATGGTGACCGATGCCTTCAATCCTACACTTGGTAGGCAGAAGCAGACAGATTTCTAAGTTGAAGGCTTGCCTGGTCTACAGAGTGATTTCCATGACTGCCAGTGTAAACACAAAGAATTCTAGTCTCCAAAACACACACACACACACACACACACACACACACACACACACACACACACACACAAAACAAGAGAGAAAGAAAGAGTGAAAGAAAGAAAGAAAGAAAGTGAAAATGTGTTTAGTTCATTTTTCAATATTTTACTGTTTTATTGATTTTTTGTGTGTGATTCTTTGTACTTAAGTATTTTTTTCTTTTAATTTTTAGGGTTATATTTTTTAGGGTTTTAAAGTTTTAGTGTTGCCACTGCATTGTTCTCCATGCCTTCAATCACACACTTGGTTAGGCACAGGCAGGTGGATTTCTGAGTTCAAGGCCAGATGGGTCTAAAGACAGATTTCCATGACTTCAAGGGTATACACCGAGAATCCCAGCCTCACACAAAGAAAACAAACAAACAAACAAACAAACAAGAAAGACAGAAGGGAAGAAAGAAAGAATGAATGAATGAATGAATGAAAGAAAGAAAAAAAAGGAAGAAAGAAAGAAAGAAACTTACAAACAAATAAATTAAAAAAAAGAAAAAAAGAAAGAAATTTATACATAAATGTATTTTATCGACATTATTGGCTTTTTTTTTTTAGAATAGGGATTTTTTAAAAATGGTTTTTATTGTTTTTAGAAGAGTGTTTTAGACTATTGTTTTTCTTGTTTTTTTTTTGTTTGGTTTTTGTCTTTTAGATTTTCCAGGGATTTAGTGTATGTTTAGAATTTTTTAAAGGTTTTTAGTCTGTTTTTTTCTTTCTTTTTTTTTTTTTTTTTGATTTAGGGTTATATTTTATGGTTTTACTATTTGTGTCTGTATGTGTCTGTGTGTGAATGTTTTTTAATAGATTTAAAAAAATTTAAGGTTTTATTTTTCGGTTTGAGAATTTTAGGTTTGCCAGTCAGGGTGATCCACATGTTTTTTCTCAACTTTTTAGTGAAAGAGGTCTTGGATTTCTGAGTTCATGGTCAGTCTGGTCTGCAAAGTGCATTCCAGGACAGCCAAAGATACATAGAGAAACCCTTTCTAAAAAACTAAAAAAACAAAACAAAACAAAAAGCAAAAAAAAAAAGGAAGGTCAGAGCGAGAAAGAAGTTAAAAAGAAAGTAACAGTGACAGAAAAGAAAGGAAGAAACAAAGAGAGAGAGAGAGAGAGAGAGAGAGAGAGAGAGAGAGAGAGAGAGAGAAAAGAAAGAAAGGAAGGAAGGAAGAAAAAGATAAAGGAAGGAAGGAAGGAGGAAGGAAAGAAAAAGAAAGAAAAGAAAGAACGAAAGAGAGAAAGAAAGAAAGAAAGAAAGAAAGAAAGAAAGAAAGAAAGAAAGAAAGAAAGAAAGAAAGAAAGAAAGGAAGGAAGGAAGGAAGGAAGAAAGAAAGTAAAAAACAACAAAGAAACAAAGAAAGAAACAAAGAAACAAAGAAAAAAAGAAAAAAATTAAAATAACTGTATTTTATCGACATTTTTGAATTCTTTTTATTTTTATTTTTTAGAATAGTAGGGATTTTTAAAAATGGTTCTTAGTTTTTTTAGAAGAGTGTTTTAGGGTTTTTTTTTTGTTTTGTTTTGTTTGTTTTGTTTTGTTCTGTTTTGTTTTGTTTGTTTGTTTGTTTTTCTTTTTAGGTTTTTAGGGTTTTAGTGTATGTCTAGGATTTTTTGTTTTCTTTTTTTTTTTTATTAGGTATTTTCCTCATTTACATTTCCAATGCTAACCCAAATGTCCCCTATTCGCTACACCCCACTCCCCTATCCCCCACTCCCAATTTATGGCCCTGGCGTTCCCCTGTACTGGGGCAAATAAAGTTTGCAAGAACAATGGGGCTCTCTTTCCAGTGATGGCCGACTAGGCCATCTTTTGATACATATGCAGCTAGAGTAAGAGCTCCGGGGAACTGGTTAGTTCATAATGTTGTTCCACCTATAGGGTTGCATATCCCTTTAGCTCCTTCCCTATTTTCTCTAGCTCCTCCATTTGGGGCTCTGTGATCCATCCAATAGCTGACTGTGAGCATCCACTTCTGTGTTTGCTAGGCCCCAGTGTAGTCTCACTAGAGACAGCTATATCAGGGTCCTGTCAGCAAAATCTTGCTAGTGTATGCAATGGTGTCAGCATTTGGAGGCTGAGTATGGGATGGATCCCTGGATATGGCAGTCACTAAATTATCCATCCTTTTGTCTCAGCTCCAAACTTTGTCTCTGTAACTCCTTCCATGGATGTTTTGTTCCCAATTCTAAGAAGGGGCAAAGTATCCACAATTTGGTCTTCGTTTTTCTTGAGTTTCATGTGTTCTGCAAATTGTATCTTATATCTATGGTATTCTAAGTTTCTAGGCTAATATCCACTTATCAGTGAGAAAATATCATTTGAGTTCTTTTGTGATTGGGTTACCTCACTCAGGATAATTTCCTCCAGGTCCAACCTTTTGCCTAGGAATTTCATAAATTCATTCATTTTAATAGCTGTGTAGTACTCCATTGTGTAAATGTACCACATTTTTGGTATCCATTCCTCTATTGAGCAGCATCTGGGTTCGTTCTAGGTTCTGGATTTTATAAATAAGGCTGCTATAAACATAGTGGAGCATGTTTCTTTCTTACTAGTTGGAACACCTTCTGGATATATGCCCAGGAGAGGTATTGCAGTATGCTCTGGTAGTACCATGTCCAATTTTCTAAAAACCGCCAGACTGATTTCCAGAGTTGTTGTACAAGTTTGCAATTCCAAAACAATGGATGAGTTTTCCTCTTTCTCCACATCCTTGCCAGCATCTGCTGTCACCTGAATTTTTGTACTCAGCCATTTTGACTGGTGTGAGATGGACTCTCGGGGTTGTTTTGATTTGCTTTTCCCTGATCACTAAGGATGCTGAACATTTTTTCAGGTGCTTCTCAGCCATTCGGTATTCCTCAGGTGAGAATTCTTTGTTTAGCTCTGATCCCCATTTTTAAATGAGGTTATTTGAATTTAGTGTTGTGAAAAAATTGCCCAACTGCAGTTTCCTGCCAGGCATCAACTATACACAAACTGATTGTATGCGGGTCCAATCTATGCATAAAGACCAACATAGTTAGATAAATCTGTCCAAGTTTTGTATGAAGTATTAGCACAGTTATAGGATGATTACTCTTGTAATAATCTTAATTAACAATATATGGGTGAGTAGAAAATCTTAAATTTGCAATCAAACTACAAGCTGCAGTCAATGGAACACTGGCAGTTTTAACCATAATTTTCAAGTCTCTTTTGCAACATTAGGATAATATCTACAAACTTGGGAAAGTAAAACCCAAGTTTAAAACAATTTATCATCTTTAAAATCAATAATATTAGAAGCATTACTATCATATTACAAAGTTTGGCTGCCAATTAATACCTATGAATATATGTAAGCTTTACTGCTTTAATAAAGAGGCATTGCTTTAAACCTTATCTTAAATTATAGTGTTTAGAATAGAAACCACATTAATTAATATTTAAACTAGAAATATCTTTAGAGACCCTGTCTCTTGGCCTTCCTTAGGTCACATGTTAGAAGAACTCTGAAGTTGAGTTATGAAATTAAAGACTATCTGTAGCAATGTAACAATTATTAATCTTAACCAACAAGTTTTGAGCTGATTGTGAAAACACACAGAACACATTTCCAATAAAAAAGCACCAAATGAAGCAGTTACATTTAGACCAATCAGAGAATATTAATTTTTGTAGCTACAATCATAGAATAAAGGGCACATTATAATTTGTCAAATTCATTAATCACGAACCATTTATCAGCTTTTTTACCCTGAAACTAAGAGATTGTAGACTCGCCCTTTTTTCCTAAAACAAACAGTTTTCCAGCAGGGACCCTCATGCCATATGACTAATTCCTGGTTGAGGCACGTGGCAGCTCTTGGCCTTGCAGATAAAATTTTTTATACCATCATTATTATCCAACAGAAAATATAGAACATTCATTCATACAGACTGGACACAAACATACATGAATTGAACCTGAGAACAGATTGGTGCACCAGACATTAGACAACGCACAAAAGGGGCCAGAGTACTTTTGTTGTAAGACCCAGAGGAACAAAGCATGGCACTCCTGAAATTAACTGTGCTTTTTAGGACATTTTCCTCCCTCCTCATGATGCAGTTTTTTTTTTTTTTTGGACTGTGGTTTATCCACCTCATCATTAATTTCCTTTTTAATAATTCCTTTCATTTCTAATGCCTAAAAATGTAGCTTCTGGGAGCTATGTCTAATCGCCTAACAGTTCCTAGTCCCTGATAAACTTCACTGCTGAAACTAAGTGAATTAGCATTTGGGTTAATGCTGTTTCAACTTAGCCCATATCGACCTTCTCCTGTATGAATTTTCTTTAATTATTTTCTTCTTTTATGGAGATCCAAACCAGCAGTGCTTCTTCCAAATGTCCTCTGCCGTTTCTCAGTCCTGTGTTGGTTCGCCAAATGTTGTCTCCACCCACATGACCATATATGTGGGTTCTAGGCTGGAAAGGCACCTTAATAACCTGGAAGAGAAGAAGGGCTAGAGAGTATGAGATAAAAATGGACCTAAGACAGTCATACTGATGAAAGCTCAATTTTACTATTCTGCACGCAGTTATGGAGCAGGGGAAGGGGGCCCAATTCCTGACAAATAATAATCTTGGGGTCCAGTAGCAGGGTGACCACGTGACGGCTTTGGAAGAGCAAATCAGCAAGCTCCAGCAGTGGGCTAGGCAGAACAATTGACTAGCACACTCCACCACTGAGCATGCAGGTTTCAGGCTTGGGGACGGGAGACTACAGTTGTTGTTTTGTACTTGATTTTTTTCTAAAAAAACATTAAAGGTTTTATATTTGTGATTTGATCATTTGGGATTGCCTGGCAAAGTTGGTCCATGACTTTAATCCCAGCAATTCGGAGACAAAATTAGGTGATTTTTTTTTTTTAAAGTAGAGTTCAGCAAGGTCTCCACAGGTAGGTAGAAGACAGCCATTGATACACAGAGAAATGCAGTCTCCAAAACTCAAAGACAGAGAGACAGTGAGATACAGAGAGAGACAGAGACAGAGAGAGATAGGAGAGAGAGACGAAGGGAGGGAGGGAGGGACAAAGAGAGTGAGTGAGAGAGAGAGAGAGAGAGAGAAAGAAAGAGAGAAAGAGAGAGAGAAACAAAAATCCAAAAAAAGAAAGAAGAAAGAAAGAAAAGAGGGAGGGAGGAAATGAGAGAGGGATGGAGGGAGGGAGAGAGGGAAGGAAGGAAGGAAGAAAGAAAGAAAGGAATAGATTTAGTAAGAAATTTACTGTATGGAATTCTTTTGGGTTCTTTCGTATTTTTTTATGCATATTAGAGTTTTTTGAAAACATTTTTAGAGATCTTAGATGACTGTTTTATAGTTTTTATTTTTTGGATTTTTTCGATTTTAGTTTATATTTAGTGTCTTTTAATAGATTTTAGAGTGTTTTTTTTTTTACGGTTATATTTTAAGGTTTTACTATTTTGTATGTGTGTATATGTGTGTGTTTGTGTGTGTGTGTGTGTGTCTGTCTGTCTGTCTGACTGACTGTCTGCCTGTCTGTCTGTCTGTCAGTTCTTGAGTATTTTTCAAAAATTTAAGGTTTTATTTTGTAGTATAAAAATTTATTTTAGCCAGTCTGTGGTGACCCATCCGTTTTATCCCAGAACTTTATAGGCAGAGGTCTTGGATTTCTGAATTAATGGTCAGACTAGTCTGCATGGTGAGTTTCAGAATACACAGGAATACATACAGAATTTTTTAAGGGGGGGATAGAATCATTTTTAGATTCTTGAATATATAAATATGAATATAAACATAAACATAAACATAAACATAAATAAATAAATATATATAATTTCAGTTTTTTTTGGGGGGGTTTGTAGTTTTTGTTTTTTTTTTTTCGAGTTTTAGAGATTTTTGGCATTAAGAGTTTTAGTATATGTATACTAATTTTTTTCTTTGTTTATTAAGAATTTAGGATTTTTTTTCTTGATTGTCATTCTTATTGGGCTTTATTTCATTTTCTTAACGTTTTCCTATTTTGTGTGTTTGTGTTCTTGAATGTTTTTACAAAATATTTATGTTTATATTTTTTGGGTTTAAATGTTTTAGTTTTGCTAGGCAGTGGTGATCCATGCCTTCAATCCCACACTTCCTTAGGCAGAGGCAGGTAGATTTCTGATTTCTAGAGCAACCTGGACTACAGAGTGATTTCCATGTTGCCAGGGTATACACACACACACACACACACACACACACACACACACACACACACACACACACACATATATATATATATATATATATATATATATATATATATATTTAATGATTTTAGTGTATTTACGGATTTGGGATTTCATGTAGGCTTTATTTTACTTTATTTTTTTTTTTACCATTTTAATGTATTTCTTTGGGTTTGGTGCTTGTCTTTGTTCAGGCCTCTAGTTTATTTTTAGTGTTTTTTCTTTTTCTTTTTAATGATTTTAGTGTATTTTTTGGGTTTGGGGTTTAATTTAGGTTTGATTTTACTTGACTTTTGTAGCATTTTACTGTATTGCTTAGGATTTTGTTTTTGGTGGTGTTGTTTTTTTACTTGATTTTTTCTAAAACATTTAGGGGTTTATATTTGAGATTTCCTAGTTTTGGGTTTGCCAGGCAATGTTGACCCATTTCTTTAATCTCAGTAATTGGGAGACAGAGTTAGGTGTTTTTTTTGTTTGTTTATTGGTTTTGTTTTGTTTTGTTTTGTTTTTTAATTAGAGTTCTTTTAGGCCTCCACATTGAGCTGGAAGTCAACCAGAGATACACAAAGAAACTCAATAGAGAGAGAGAGAGAGAGAGAGAGAGAGAGAGAGAGAGAGAGAGAGAGACAGAGAGACAGAGAGACAGAGAGACAGAGAGAGACAGAGACAGATACAGAGAGAAAGAGAGAGACAGAGACAGAGAGAGACAGAGAGAGACAGAGAGAGACAGAGAGCAGAGAAACAGAGAGACAGAGACAGAGAGAGACAGAGAGAGAAAGAGAGACAGAGAGACAGACACAGAGACAGTGAGTGAGAAATTTAGGAAGAAACAAAAAAAAGACAAAAAGAAAGAAGAAAGAAAAAAGAAAGAAAGAAAGAAAGAGAGAGAGAAAGAAAGAAAGAAAGAAAGAAAGAAAGAAAGAAAGAAAGAAAGAAAGAGAGAAAGAAAGAAAGAAAAAAGATGGAAGAAAGGAAGGAAGGAAACATGGAAGATAGACAGAGTGAAATATAAAAATGAAGAAAGTAAGAAAGAAAGAAATAATGAAAGAAACAAACAAACAAACAAACAAACAAAATAAAGAAAAAAGAAAAAGAAAAAAATGAAAGAAATACTGTACATAAGAAAGTTACTCTATGGAAATTTTTGGAATTTTGAAAGCGTTTCAAGAGTTTTTAGAAGGGTCTTTTATAGTTTTTTTTTTTTTTTGTATGAATAGTGTGTTTTAAAAGATTGTGGAGGATTTTATTTTTTTGGATTTACTGTTATATTTTAGTGTTTTAGTACGTGTTTGTGTGTGTGTGTGTTCATAAGTATTTTTAAAAATTTTAATGTGTTATTTTCTAGATTAAAATTTTAGGGTTTCCAGTTTGAGGTATCTCATGCTTTTTATTCAAGAACTTTAGAGGCAGAGGTCTTGGATTTCTGAGTTCATTGTCAGGCTAGTCTCGTGTAAGTTCCAGGGATACATAGAGAAACCCTGTCTACAAAAAAATCAAAAAAAAAAAATAAATAAGGAAAAAATAAGGAATATTTTGGATTCTTAAATATGTATATATATATTTATACTTTTAAGAATTTTAGAGTTTTTTATGGGTTTTGTAAGATTTTTAGAATAGGGTTTTAGAGATTTTTGGTTTTAAGGGTTTTAGTATATTTTTATAGTTTTTTTTCTTTGTTTATTATGAATTTTAACATTTTTTCTCGATTTTCGGTTTTATTAGGGTTTAGTTAATTTTTTAATGTTTTACTGTCTTATTTGATTGTGTGTGTGTTGTGTATGTGATTTTAAATATTTGCTTAAAAATTTTAGGGTTATTATTTGTGGATTTAAGAGATTTAGTGTTGCCAGGCAGTGATGATCCATGCCTTCAATCCCACATTTGGTAGGCAGAGGAAGGTGGATTTCCTAATTGAAGGCCAGCCTCATGTAAAGAGTGATTTCTAGGACCTCCAGGGTATACACAGGGAATCCCAATCTCCAAAATCCAAGCAAGAAAGAGAGATAGAAAGAAAGAAAGAAAGAAAGAAAGAAGAAAGGAAGGAAGGAAGGAAGGAAGGAAGGAAGGAAGGAAGGAAAGAAAGAAAGAAAGAAAGAAAGAAAGAAAGAAAGAAAGAAAGAAAGAAAGAAAGAAAGAGAGGAAGGGTGAAAGGGAGAAAGAGAGAAAGAGAGAAAGAGAGAAAGAGAGAAAGAGACAGAGATAAAAACATCGGGAAAAAGACAGCATTTATAAAATATACAAAATTAATTAAAAATAAATGAACAAAAAAATAAATGTTTTAGGGATATTTCGTCTTCATGTGTATTCTTTTTAGATTTCTAAGGTATTTTAAATCAATTTGTAGAGTTTTTAGAATAGTGATTTAGAGTTTCTTGTTTTTCAGGCTTCTATTTTATTTTTAATTTTTTTCTTTTTATTGAGTTTAGTGTATTTAAATGTTTGAGTTTTAATTTAAGCTTTAATTGACTTCAGCCTTTTCCAGGGTGATCAGATGAAATGCATGGGATTATTTCAAAATATTTATATCTGTTGAGAAATTGAGAGAAAGTAATAAAAAAGAAACAAACAAAAAAAGAAAAAGAAAAAAAGACGGAGAGAGTGAGAGAGTGTGATAGGAAGGAAGAAAGGAAGGAAGGAAAGAAGGAAGGAAGGAATGAAGGATGAAGGAAGGAAAGAAGGAAGGAAGGAAGGGAGAGTGAGGAAAAGATAGAAAAATAGGAAAAAACAAATAAAGAAAAGAAATAAAGAAAGAGGGAGACAGAGAGATAAAGTAAGGAAGGAAGAAGTAAAGGGAAACAAAGAAATAAAGAAAGAAATAAAGAAAGAAAGAAAGAAAGAAAGAGAGAGAGAAAGATAGAAAGAAAGAAAAAACAAGGAAAGGAAGGAAGATAGAAAAAAGGAAGAAAGATAGAAAGATAGAATGTATAAAATAAATAAGTAATTATAAATAAATAAATAAGTAAGTAAGTAAGTAAGTAAGTAAATAAATAAATAAATTAATTAATTAATTAATAAATAAATATTTCGGATTCTTGTGTATTTTTTTCTGATTTCTAGGGTATTTCAAAGTTTTGTAGAGTCTTTAGTGATTTAGAGTTTCTTGGATTTCAAGCTTGTAGTATACTTTTATTGTTTTTTATTATTATTTTTTAATGTTGTTAGTGTATTTTAGTGTTTCAGTATAATGAATACTTTAATTAACTTTTATACCATTTTAGTATATTTATTATGGTTTTGTTGTTGTTCTAATTCTTGTTGTAATTTTTGTTGTTTCTTTTTTTTCCAAAAATATTAGGGTTTTATAATTGTGTTTTCATTGTTTTGGTTTTGCCAGTCAGTGTTGACCATGCCTTTAATTCCAGCTATTGAGAGGCAGATGTAAGTGATTTTTTTTTTAATTATTTAGAGTTCAGCATGATATCTACAGGGATCTGGAGGACAGTAAGAGATACACAGAAAATCCCAATCTAAAAAACTCACACACCAAAAAAAAAAAAAATAAATAAACAGAGGAAGTGAGAGAAAGGAGAGAGACAGAGAGAGAGAGAGAGAAAGTAATACACACAAACACACACACACACTCTCTCTCTCTCACACACACACACACACACACACACACACAGAGAAACAAAAAAAAACAAGGAATGAAAAAGAAAAAAGAAAGAGAGGGAGAGAGAAAGGAAGGCAGGTTGGTAGGAAGGAAGGAAGGAAGGAAGGAAGGAAGGAACGAAGGAACGAAGGAACGAAGGAACGAAGGAAAGAAGAAACGAAGGAACGAAGGAAGGAACAAAGGAAGGAAGAAAGGATGGAAGAGAGAGAGAAAGAAAGAAAAATAGAAAGAAAGAAAAAAAGAAAGAGAGAAAAAGAGAGAGAGAGAGAGAGAGGAAGGGATAAAGATAGTAAGATTCAGAAATAGAAACTTAGGGAGAAAGAGATAATTTAAAAAATATACAAAATTTATTTAAAATAAATAAATGAATGAATAAACAAACAAATAAATAAATAAACAAATAAATAAGTAAGCAATCATTTTAGGGATATTTTGGCTTCATGTGTATTCATTTTAGATTCCTATGGTATTTTAAAAGAATTTGTAGAATTTTTAGAAAAGTGATTTAGAGATTCTTCTTTTTCAAGCTTCTATTGCATTTTTAGTGTTTTCTATATATTTTTTAAAAAATGATTTTATTGTATTTAAGTGTTTGATATTTAATTTAAGCTTTAATAGACTTCAGCTTTGTCCTGGTGATCAGATAGGATGCATGGGATCATTTAGTTATATTTATATCTGTTGAGAGATTTAGAGAAAGTAATATAGAAAGAAACAAAGAAATAAAGAAATGAATGAAAGAGGAAGAGAGTGAGAGAGAGTGAGAGGAAGGAAGGAAAGAAGGAAGGAAGGAAGGATTGAAGCAATGATGAAGGAAGAAAGAAAGAAAGAAAGAAGGAATGAGAGGAGAGTGAGAAAATGATAGAAAGAAAGAAAAAACAAAGACAAAAAATAAAGAGAGACAGAGAGACAAATTTAGGAAGGAAGGAGGAAAGGGAAACAAAGAAATAAAGAAAGAAAGATAGAGAGAAAGAAAGAAAGGAAGAAAGGAAGAAAGAAAGAAAGAAAGAAAGAAAGAAAGAAAGAAAGAAAGAAAGAAAGAAAGAAAGAGGAAAGAAAGGAAGAAAGATAGAAAGAAAAGAAGAAAGATAAAAAGACAGAATGTATAAAATAAATAAGTAATTATAAATAAATAAACAAACAAACAGATAATTAGATAAATAAATAAATAAAATAATAAATAAATAAATAAATAAATAAATAAATAAATAAATAAATAAATAAATAAATAAATAAATATTTTAGGCATATTTCGGATTCTTGTGTACTCTTTTCTGATTTCTAGGGTATTTCAAAATCTTGTAGAGTCTTTAGTGATTTAGAGTTTCTTGGATTTCAAGCTTGTAGTGTACTTTTATTGTTTTTCATTATTATTTTTTAATGATCTTAGTGTATTTTAGTGTTTCAATTTTAATGCATACTTTAATTAACTTTTTTTTACCATTTTAGTATATTTATTATGATTTTGTTG